>NC_061122.1:231992634-231997416 GCF_002878395.1 Capsicum annuum | reverse complement strand
TGAGATGGTTCAGACATGTTATAAAGAGATATACAGATCAGAGGAAGAGCCAGGATTTCAACTCAGGAGTTCAATATTTGAAGAAAATCTTGTCAAAGGGTTCAACACCTACTATAGAGACATAAAAACTAATTTTAATCATGTATAAATGATATATTTTTTCGTCGAAGGGAGTTCAGACGAACCCCTCGAAAGGGATGGCTCCGCCCCTGATACAGACGTCAGTGAGGGGGTGCGAGAGATTGACAACATAAGAGTCATAATCGGGGTAAATTTCATCCATGATCACATAACTTTGTATCTATTACACAAAAGTCACTTTTCTTTCATTCATTTCATCCATGACCACTTAACTTTGTATCTATTATTCAAAAGTCACTTTTCTTTCGTCCATTTCATCCATGGTCATTTAACTTTACTCCGATCATTACAAAAGTCACTATGACCGAATTTTACAATAATTCCATCGAAAAAATGATGTGACAACCTTAATTAGTTCTTAGTTTTAATTTAAGTGAATATATAATATATTACTCATATCTTGATTTTTTTTATATGTGCACAACCCAATTTTTCTTATGTATTATTTAATGAAAGAATACCAATTTCTTAATAAATTAGATTACCTAATGAAGACTATTTACATAAAAAAAAATTGGTTGATATTTGTACGAAATATTTCATGTATTGCACAATTTGTACAAATAATGTTATATTAACGTACAGTTTTGTTAATAAAAATTATAAAATATAAGTACTTTAATAGATAAAGAAATTATAGGATATCTAATTTTTATATTTATCAATTAAATTAATTAAACAATATGTAATTTATCAGAAATTGAATATTATAATAAATTTTTTAAAGAGAATTAGTCAATTAATCAAACAATTAAAAATACAAAGACAAACTCAATAAATAGAGTAATTTATCATATTATTATGATATACTGAATGCAAAGACTCAAGTGGCAAGAAAAAGAATGTATGAAAAAAAAATAATTTTATCAACTACATGTCACAATTTTAGAGGGAGAAAAATAATTTTATCAACTACATGCCATAATATATTAGTGGAAAAAAATAATTTACCAACACATGTCTCAACTTTAGAGGATTTTAAGAATATATAAGTATAATTTTATTTCATAAAAATATCAACCAAATTATTTTTATGAAACTAGTCTTCATTAGGTAATCTAATCTATTAAGAAATTGGTACTCTTTCATTAAATAATGCATAAGAAAAATTGGGTTGTATATATAAAAAGGGTCAAGATATGAGTAATATATTATACATTCACTTAAATTAAAATTAAGAACTAACTAAGGTTGCCACATCATTTTTTCAATGGAATTATTGTAAAATTCGGTCATAGTGACTTTTGTGATGGTCGGAATAAAGTTAAATGACCATGGATGAAATGACTTAAAGAAAAGTGACTTTTGTATAATAGATACAAAGTTAAGTGACCATGAATGAAATGAATGAAATAAATGTGACTTTTGAGTAATAGATACAAAGTTAAGTGACCATGGATGAAATTTACCCCTCATAATCGTCATATATCAAGGGTGAAAAGAGGAGAATATGATAAAATGTGACCCTTTTTTGGGATTTTGGTTTTGTTCTCGTATGTTGAGATGGTTTGGTCATGTCAAAAGAAAATATATAGACGTTAATGAGGGAGTGCGAGAGATTGACAACATGGAGTCATAGTCATCTCAAGAGTGAAGGGAGGAGAATATGATAAAATGTGATCCTTTTTTTTTTTTTGGATTTTGGTTTTGTTTTCGTATGTAGAGATGGTTCAGACATGTTAAAAGGAGATATACAGACGTCAATAAGGAGGTGTGAGAGATTGACAACATATATAGAGTCATAGTCATCAAATATCAAGGGTGAAAAGACGAGAATATGAAAAAATGCGACCCCTTTTTTGGATTTTGGTTTTGTTGTGGTATGTTGAGATGGTTTAGACATGTCAAAAGGAGATATACAAACGTCAATGAGGAGGTTTGAGAGATTGACAATAGAAGAACTGAAAAAAGGTGAGGTAAATCGAAAAAAGTATTCGAAAGAAGTAAGATAGATCGAAGAATTAGACATGACACAACAATCTTCAGCTTACCGAGGAGAAAAATCGGACATGTCAAAAGGAAATATATACGTGTAGGTTGACAACGAAGGACTTGAAGAGAGATACGATAGACTGAAAAATTACAACAACAACGACAAACCCTGTGTATTCCCACAAAGTGGAGTCTGGGGATGGTAAGATGTACGCAGTCTATACCGTTATCTTCGAAGAAGTAGAAAGACTGTTTCCGAGATAAACTGAAAAAGTATTGAAGAAATTTAGACCTCTTGTTAAGGAGTAGCAATGTCATCCGATGTACCACATGTGATCACACACAAAAGTCATATATAAATGTGATATTTTCTTTACTGTGTTTTTGGGGTTTGGTTATGTTATTAGAGAAATTAAAATAAAATAAAAACATGATATGTTCTACTCGTATTATATTGTATTGTACTGTAGTATTTTCAGCAATGGTCTCCGTACTTTACAAAGACAAGTGCAGAATTTACGTATATCCTACACTCCTCAGACTTCATTTGTAGTATTACACTGAGTGTGCTGTTGTTGTTCTCGTTGTTATATTATTTTGATGAATACAATGTTTACGGTATTTGTTGGTTCCCTCTTGGCATTCTTAATAGAGTGATTAACTAAATTAGACCGTAATCATTTCTTAATTGTTATTGTCCTCGTCTAATTAAAGTATGATTATGATGCCTTTGTCTCCATCTTGTTAGATTAAATTGACATGTTATTTATCGTAGTGACAAAGACTATTCATTAGGACTAAGTGTAAAAGTGTCTCCAAATGTCTTGTGTCATTCATTATTTATTCCATATTTGATATGATGTACTAACTAACCGCAAAACTATTTTATCTCGTCATTTATACTAAAACGATGAGATTGCTATCCTATATGGAGGATGGATAAAATTGTTTCATAGAATACCTCAAGAATGGGGATATTCATACCTATCTCATTCGATGCACCAAATGATCCTCAACAATATGATTTTTGCCAAGGGCGGAGCTACACTTGGGATAGGGGTTCATCTGAACCCCCTACGATGGAAAATTATCCAATATATACATGATTAAAATTATTTTTTATCTATATAAAGTAGATGTCGAACCCCCTTCGGTTTGTTCGGAATATTGGCTTGTAAGAACTCTTGATGAAAATCCTGGCTCCGCCACTAATTTTTGCTACCTCATCGACTAAGAAAATTAAGTACTACTATAATAAAAATTTTATTTCAAGATTTAAACTCGAGACTTATTATGCATATACATGGTTAAAGTCATCCTAGTTAATGGAGTAGTTATATTTTGTCAATATCCATACGTCCATTTGTCAATTATTGCGGTTTTGAATGAACAAAAATAGACTAAGAAATGTTTCAGCCCTGTCACTTCTTTTTCCCTTTAGATATTCGGTATTCGTATTGGAGCTCGATTAATTTGAATTTACACTCAGTAAAATCCATTCAGAGATCAAGGATTTTTTCATACCCAGAGCTCAAACTCGAGACATCTAGACTTTTTTTTTTTTATATTGTTCACAAAGGGATTCAAACCAGAGGAATATAATTTTCAATAACGAGTGCTAAAACCTTATAATAAGTTTCTTATGATGTTCAAAAAATGAAAAAAAAACTTATATTATGTGAAATAATATTATTTCATATTGTACTTGTGAAAAGTTAATTGTAAAATTATGATATAAAATAGTCTTTTTTCTCTATCTCACCAAAATAAATTAATAAATAAAGGGTAAACAACATAAATATCAACACTTTGCTACCTAATTACCCTCTCTCCCAACTTTTACATTAATTCCTTAATATCTCGGATATGATATATAAGTTTGGTCCAGATACATAACCAACAGATATACATAACTACCAAACTAATTTACTATAAAAAAGGAAAATAATGGTATGAAATTAAATGATAGAGCAATTAATGGGATTTTGATTGAGAGATATCTCTTGAATCCCTAAAAATTAGTAACAACTTCATAATTAAAATTTGAATCGCCATAATTAACATTCTCCAATCATAATTCTCCCACATGCTCTAAAATCAAAATGCTGCACAAAAATACAAAATTAAATCAACAAAAAAGGTCAGAAACCTTAGACTATGTATCAGAAAATACTGCAATGTCTTATGTATCAGAAAAAAACTGCAATGTCTTATGTATCAGAAAAACTGCAATGTCTTAAATCAACCAAAAAGGGCACCAAAAACTGCAATGTCTTATGTATTAGAAACCTTAGACTATGTATTAAACTCAGTAAAGTGAATGTATCAGATGTTAAAAAAGAACCTAAATCACATGTAAATTTCAGTATATATTGGAAAGCATGCAATGTCTCAGTGCATTATACTTATGTATCAGATTCATAATATGATACATTACGTTAACAAGAACACGTATAATTCATACCTTTGATAAAAAAACTTTTTCTAACAAAACAATACATTACGTTATCTTTGATGCCAAAACGATGGGCTCCTAGCATGTCCCATAGTTTCTTATTACTACGTAATGTATCTTTGATGCTAAAACCATGGGCTCCTAGAATGTCCCGTAGTTTCATATCTTTGATGCCATAACGATACATAACGTGCTATCTTGCGCGTTGCACTGATGGACTTATTGACGTTATTCATGGAGTATTGGTGCTACCA
>NC_061122.1:231962695-231989634 GCF_002878395.1 Capsicum annuum | reverse complement strand
TTCTTGACTAGTCAAGCAGGGGTTGATGTTCGCGGTCAACAATATGAATTCATCCCGTTTGGCTCTGGAAGACGATCTTGTCCAGGGATCACCTATGCAACTCAAGTGACACACCTTGCAATAGCTCATTTACTCCAAGGTTTTGATTTTAGTACACCGTCGGATGAGCCTTTGGATATGAAAGAAGGGCTAGGCATGACCATGCGCAAAGTCAATCCTATAGAAGTGTTTATTACACCGCGCTTGCCTTCTGTGCTCTATAAGTTCTAAGACAATGTCTTCTTTTTTCTTTTTCTTTTGGTTATGTATGTACTTTGTGGATTTTCTTTGTAAGCTCTCTTATGCTTAAGAAAAATAATTGAGAGCCATTTTAACCTCTTTTCGCTGCCCCATCTTGTTTTAAAAAAACCAACAGCTTTCGATTTTCATGGTGCAGGCCAGAAGCATGTCAAGTATAAGCTCTTGCAATCAGCTCAAGGACAGATAGTCTATTCCCCAGCCATGGATACTGCATCTCAGTTTAGAGCTTAGTTGAACTCATAAGCAAATCAGATCGATCACCAGCGCTCTTGGTCTTTTCCTTTCAGTTATTGTCCTGGATAAAGCTTGCACTTGGCCATCATGTTTGAGGGCCAGTGCCAGCTTCCCCGACCCATACGTTGCCAATAATGCAACGCATGAGTCTTCACAAGGAATCATAAATTGTTCCACATCGCTTCAGGTTGAATTATATTTGGTTGGACCTTGTTATAAACCAAACGGGAGAACCAACCCAAAAGACTAGTCTAATAGGTGGGAGAATCCATTTGGCTTATAATCCCCTTAAGCATTTCTCTATTTTTTCAATGTGGGACAATTGATTCAGAACAATCGCCTCCGCTTGAGAACCAACGACCCCTTTGGTCACGGCACCCCTCTTAGGTCCAGGGCACCACTCCGAGTCATGGCTCCACGCGTGGATCGATCCTCGTTGGTCACGGTTGGCATCCCTCTTGGGCCACCACTACGAGTCACGGTGTCACGGTTGGCACCCCTCTTGCGCCACCACTACGAGTCACGGCTGGCACCCCTCTTGGGTCCAGGCCACCAGAAAGCACTAATGTTATAAACCAAACGGGAGAGCTCAACCCAAAAGAGTAGTCTAATAAGTGAGAGAACCCATTTGACTTATAACCCCCTTAGCATTTCTCTTTTTTTCTAATGTGGGACATTGGTTCATTACAGACCTCCTGAATTGGAGGTCAATCAGGTGTACCACATCTCACACAAAAAGTCCGGGCCATCGGGCGTAATCATACTCTAAGGGGTCGTTTCGTGTGAGGTATTAGTTGGTACTGGGATTATTTATCCCACCATTTACACCACAGTGATGGAATAAGTTATCCTATATATATGGTGGGATAACTAATCCCGGGATAACTCTTTCCCAACCAAACGAAAAGGCAATGAAACAACACACTTCAACCAGTGTTCTCAAGCGACAAACATGAAGTCAATCCTTGGAGTCTTTGTCCAACAATAAAAGCATGCACCTTGTCTTGAGTTTGAACCCAACTACATCCAGGGTTTTTCTTCATCAACTCTCTGATCCTATCAGCTTCACCCCACCGGCCTGCTTCAGCGTACATATTTGAGAGAAGAGCATAGTACCCAGGATGATACGGCTGCCCAAGAACCCAAGTCTACATTTCCATGGAGTCGGCATGCTCCAAGTAGTGCAGCCCAAACATTGGAATCTGGTTTAAATGGTAGACCAGTAATAAGATTAGTGGCCTCATCCATAAGCCCAGAACGACCACGAAGATCAACCATGCAAGCGTAGTGCATCTGTGATGGTTCAATGTTACGAGCGAGCATGTCATTAAAGTATTTCTTTCCCTTATCAACTAATCCCCCATGACTACATGCTGATAGCACAGCAATATATGAGACCGAATCATGTTCAACACCATCCTCTCGCATGGCTTCAAACATATCAATCGCAGTATGTAAATCACCGAGCATCCCATACCCGAAAATCATCGTATTCCACGATGCTACATCCCTGTTCTCAATACTATCAAAAACCTTTCGAGAAAGATCAATCCGTTCACATTTTGTATTCAAATCCAAGAGAGAATTTGAGACAAAGAGATGTTCATGAAACAATCTTCTCACCGCAAATGCATGGATTTCCTTTCCTTGTTTAATCGCCGAAATAGTCGCACAAGCCGAGAGAACTCCAACAAAGGAAACGGTATCGTGCTTCATCCCATTCAGCACCATTTCAGAGAACAGTTGAAGAGACTTTGAGCAATGACTTGTCTGCGAATAACCAACAATGAGTATATTATATACGATACCTCATCTCTAAGAGACATGTCAAACACATTTTGTGCCAGATTTAGACAATAAAGAATGGATTTCGAGCCTAACTCAACCTCAAAAGCTAGCTCATGGGGGAGGATTGCCCAAGACCATATAAGGAGACCAATTACCCATCCCTTTTACGATGTGGGATACTTAACATAGACAACCACAGTTTGCATACATATCGGTTATCGCATTTGAGACGAAGAGATCAGTTACAGACCCCTTCCTTATTGACCTGGCATAAGGAATATTGCTACGGCTTGTGATCTGAGAAAGAAAAATAATTTACGAGTCCATCCCAATCAGTTATACTGAACTCTATTCCATCGTCGCTACCACAGTCCAGTGCTTGCTATTACTGTTATCCACACCTTCCAATCAGTTTTGTAACAGCGATGGCATGAATGAGACAAACTTTTAACTGATGACATAAATGAGTTATTTTCAAGGGAAAAGGCTCAACTATGCCATGAACTATCAGAAATGACTTATTTATGCCATCTGTTAAAAGTTAGGCTCATTTATGCTATCGTCGTTACAAAACTGGCTCATTTATGCTATTGCCGTTACAAAACTGGCTCATCCATGCCATTACTTTTTAACAGCCGGTTTTTAAAAACAGCCTTGCCACGTGGCAGCTTATTAGAGGGTCACGTCATTTTTTTTTTTTTTAAAAATTAATTTTCTTTTTAATTTTTTTTTGATCCATTAAAAAGAATCCACCCAATTTTTTGATCCATTAAAATTAATTTAATCTATGCTTTTAAAATTTGATTAATTTTTCATGATCAAACAAATATTTAAAGATTTTTTTTTTTTTAAATCTACTATTAAAATTTATAACCAAACGCTATTCTAATTAAGCATATAGTATGTCTTAGCATACATGAAATATTTTGTCGGTCGAATGTAAGTAACTTTTCATTTTTTTATTTTTTTATTAAGCATAGAATGACATCATCAGCATCGGCTCAAGCAAATTTATGGCCTAAGACAAAAATCAAACGGAGGCCTTGCATTTTATTTTTTTATATAAAATTGTTCTTTTTTCTATAAATAGTATTTAATATATTTCTTAAAATTTGTAATTTATTATTATTAAACAAAAATAGCCCCTCAAATTTTGGGGTCTTAGGCGGCCGCCTTTTCTCCTAAAGGGTTGAGCCGCATTCAACATTTGTACGTAAAACTTTATGCATCATCATTTATCATTGCAAAAACAGGAAGGTGACAACATGCCGACATGTATAGTATACGTAGAGTTGGTAAAATGAGAAGTTAACTATTAATAATATAATAATAATATTTGATGTTTATATATCTCTTCAGTTTCAACTGAAAAATGACAAAAGCTTTAGTTAACGTGAATCTTTAAAAAAAAAAAAGTGATAAAAAGCGTGGAGTGTATACTCTCTCCGTTCCCTTTTAGTTACTCGCCCGTCAATTAAAATAACTAATTTATTATAATATATTTATTAAATGATGTTTACTATTGTATTTGAAATTAATTTGAAGAAAAAATAATTAATATTAAAGGTAAAATATGAAAACAATCTTAATATGTCAAAACTGACAAAAAAATGAATCGAACGAGAATGTTTTAAGAATATATTCATGAAAAATTAATCAAATTTTAAAAGCATAGATCGAACTAATTTTCAATGGATCAAAAAGTTGCGTGAATTCTTTTTAGTGGATCAAAAAAAATATTATTTTTTATTTTTTTTAAAAATAAAAAATAAAAAATAAAAAATGACGTGGCCCTCTAATAAGCTGCCACGTGGCAAGAATGTTTTTAAAAATCATCTGTTAAAAAGTAATGGCATCGATGGGCCGGTTTTGTAACGGCAATGGCATGAATGAGCCCAACTTTTAACGGATGACATAAATGAGTCATTTCTTATAGTTCAGTGGCATATTTGAGTCTTTTCCCTATTTTCAATGACATATTTGAGTCTTTTCCCTTTTAAATACGCAAAACCAATAAGGTATTTTCTTATCAATTTTCGGTTTATCAATTTTCGGTCCTTAACAGTTCGATTTTCGATTTAACCAATAAGAAAATACTCATAACATAGAAATAGTAACAACTAACATTAAAAAAACGAAATCTTAGTTGCTGCCAAAATCAGACGCAATGCGTTTTAGTTTACAAAAATCTTCAAACTTGAACAGAATGTTATAGTTCGTAAAAAACTAAATTCTAATTGTTGGAAGCTACTAAATGCTTCAAGCTTTTCAATACGATAATACCCGTGCTTTGTATTATGCCTTTGTTGTCCTGAATAGGTTAATACTTTGTGAATCTCTGAATTGTGAATAAGTAGTGTATACAATATATAAATATATAACACAAATAAGGGTAAAACAGTAGTGTATCCTTATTGGGTTATCGATAGCTAAACCATTTACCCAATAATTTTTTTATAAAACCAATAAAAAATCGTTAACCCAATAGCATTTTTATCGATTCGGTTCGGTTTTTGCACACCATTAATTATTTAGTGTATGATAGTTTTATTTACATAACTAAAATAACAAACTCCAAATATGATGACGGTTTCAACAACCATAATGAGCGGCTGTTCTATTATAAAACAAAGAATTGTGGCTTTCTGAGATAATTATCAAAAGTTGATTGGCGATGTGAACAATTAACTCTCGACATTAGTATTATGAATTCTCACGTTTCACATCGCGGTCATCTAAACTCATGTTAATCAAGTGCTATGGAGTCTATTAGAGATTTCAATATAGTCTAGAAATTTATTGGTCCACTACTTTAGAGCTAAGAAATGAGAACCAAACATGTCTGCATCACAATATGACTTGAGAACAATTCATCTCGAAGGGTGCATTCCTCAAGGAAATCAATTTCATACCTTTCAGAACAATTCATTTGAAGGTAATGATAGATTACGTGGATTCCCACTTTCAAAAGGTTGTGGTAACGACGGTCATGATTCAGCATCAGAGGAAACTTATATTGGATCTGCGCTTGATGAAGAAAGCAACTCTGGATTTCTGAATGATTTTTGGAAAGCCGCTCTTATGGGGTATGGAACCGGACTATCCATAATATATATCTTGATCTCAACTGGAAATATGAAATGGCTTGAAAGAACCGTTGAAGAGCTGGGGCACAAAATTATGATGGCAAGGAGAAAGAAGCAGAGAACGCAAAGCAACTACAGAAGACGAAATAACCGCTTCTAGAAAATTTACCAATGGAGCAAAATTTGATTTCAGGAACTTACAGGTATTCAAGCTGAGCTAAACAACTAATCGATACTCTCTCCGAAGTATATTTTTCTTATTGATAAGTGTTTGACGCTCACAATCTTATTTTTCAAATTTCAGATGTCTGCATCTACATTTGTATTAATCTAATTAAGCTTTATTAACTTAATATATTTTTCAAGTGTAGAGAATAGCAGAAGAAAGATATATTTAGGAAACCTTCTGCTAGCCCAAGATCGTTAACTAAAATCGGAAGATTCAACTAAGAAGAGGAAGCTAGAAAGGTGAAGGAAAATATTAAAAGAGAGAACTTTGGAAGAAGACTACTCAATATGCTTTGTATTGGATTTGATTTTTTTTGATGGTTAGAAATGTTCAAGACCCCTCCCTATTTATACTAGTCTATGGATCAGAAATTCTTCTAGATACATCTACAAGAAATTTCTAGCAAACTTATCCACTACAATGCTCTAGAATATCTAGATTATTTCTTCAAGAATATCTATACTAGAACATCCTAGATAAATCTATATTTTTCCAAAAAAATCATCTTTAGCTTTTTTGCACATCAAGTTCATATGCTCAAGTTTGAATGTCTCGTTACATAATCCCAAAAGGAAGACAATAATACATCAGCACCAGTGATACGGTAAAAACTTGAAAGACACGAAATTGGCTCAAAACAGTCCAAACACACTCCAAAAACAGTCCACTAATTCAAAGAACCGAAGACCCTTTTGGAGACTACTCTCGGATTCACGAATGCAATACAAGAAGTACACTATTACAAGGTGTTTGACACCTTTGTAGCCAACAACAAAATAATTTAACAACACAAGGTTAAACCACAATGAGAACAACAACAACAACAACAAAAATGGCTTCACAATACAAGATACAAAACGGATACAAGATTACAAAAGGAAAAGGATAGATAGATAGACCACAAGAAGAAATAATGTTAAGAACCCAAGAATGGTAACTCTTGGACCCTTAACACTACATACAACAATAAACCTATCTCTTACAAAGACACAAATCGGAATCCACCTCTCTAGCATCAATGTTTCCAAGCAATCAACAACAAAGAGAATCCACCCTATTGTTGCCTCCTAGTTTCGGTTTAGCCTCATCAAGAGAAGAGAGGACTTTGTGTTTTTCAAGTGTTTCTCACTTCAACATCCATAATAATCTAAGTAAATAAAACCCTACATTGTTCTTTATATAACTATTACAAGATATAAGTTAAAATGACCAAAAGGTCTTCAAAGAGTGGGCTGCCCATCAAGTGTAAGTTATGGGCTGATTTTGGTGTATTTTGGGCCTCTTCTACACTTAAATTTCACACACCAAGTCTCGAGATCAACGCGCACTCTTATAAGTCCATATCCGTGATTATTATTGTATCAACCAGCAACGGCACGAAGGATGTCAGCACCAGCACCTTTGAAAAGAGATTTGGGACCCTCGTTCTTAAGAATCTGGGAGAATGCGTCAAGTGAGCTCTTGTACTTGACAGCTTCACCGGAGGTCATCATCATTCTTCTTCGGACTGTGTCAATTGGGTATGAGGCAAGAGCGGCACTGTTGGTAATCGGCCATCCGAGAGCAAAGGTAGCAAAGAAACTATCCTGTAAACATCCATATATAGCGAAGTGAACTTGTCGAGCCAACGATATTATCAAATGTCCATGTAAACGAATAAAAAACAAAGACGCTGAAACAGACAAAACGCTAACCTGTAGTCCTCCAGTCAAGAGAACAGGATTTAAAGAGTCATACATTCCGAAGTACAAACCACGGTAGACAATGATACGAACACATGAAATATTGAATCCACGGTATAGTCCAGCAACTCCATCAGAAGTGAGTGTCTTTCTGTATACATCAATCATACCATTGAACTGTCTCTCGCCTCCCTTCTTTGCAGCCTTGGCATCATTTGCAAGACGGGCACGTGCATAGTCCAATGAGTAGACAAAGAACTGCTCTTGTTCTTTTCTTGTAACAAAAACATATAAAATTTGAATATTTTTCTATGAGCCATGAACCCGATAGTATTTTCTAGAATTAACCCAATTTGAACATTTGATAAATGATGGACTTTCCATAATCCCTAATGTGAACTCCTTTCGTTTCCTCACAACTAAAAGGTATAAATTCTTAATTATTTTTCTATAGCATAGTAATTTGAATTTCCACACTTTTGATATGAATATGATTCACCCTCAACAAGAATACTTCAAGTTACTCCTTAATTCTCCTAAATGCTGTAAAAGCCAGACAATGAGCTATGACATAAAGTATGAGGATATTTACCTCTAATGATTCCCCAAACATGTTGTAGAATGATAAGAACTCATGATTTGTGAACCTAAAATGAAAATTCTCAAGCATGATCCCTAAAGTGATAGATTAATGATTTTGTGCCTAAAAATGGCCAAATTATACACCTGAGCCTAATAAGGCTAAGACTTTGAACATAAATAAATAAGATAACATTATGAGCATAAGGGAGTAAATTGATTGACCGAGAAGGCATGGGTCTAAATGACAAATATCCGAAACTACCGATTTAGGATAGAGATTATTCTGCAAGTCGGATGACTCTCCAAAGGCAGGTAATTAGGGATCCTTGCTATAAAATCATGTAATGTCATGTCCTATGCCCGACAAGGTATAGGATGGCTTAGCTGATCGGACCGAGATCAGACTCCATGCGTTCACATGGTGGTTTATGTCGGTTCACCACTTGCTCCCACAAATAACTAAGGCCTTGCTTCCAATGCATTTACGACAGAGTTACCTGTAAGTCTTTTTTCAAAATTTAGAAGCCATGAAGAAAGTTAATCAAACTCTGGAGGAATCAAGTAACACAGGAGTTGGTTATTACCAAGATTCCGTAACTCTCGTAACAAAGGGACTAGAGTATGAAGTTGGGTCAATCTTGTCTTTGTACACCGCTGTTGATTTCTCAAGTAACTGATTTGAAGGACACATTCCAGGTATCATGGAAGATCAATACTGCACTTCGTGTGCTCAATTTATCTCATAATGAATTGCAAGGTGATATTCCGACATCACTCGGAAATTTACCTTCAATTGAATCATTGGACCTATCATCTAACCATCTCGAAGGAAAGATAACTGAACTACTTTTGTCTCTTACATTTCTTGAATTCTTGAATCTCTCTTACAATCAGCTCCAAGGATGCATTCCGACAGGACGCCAATTTGCTACATTCGAGAAGGACTCGTATACAGGTAATGATGGGTTACGTGGATTCCCTGTCTCGGAAGGTTGTGGAAGAAGCGGGTTGCCCGAGACAAATGACCCAACGCTTGTGCTGGATCAAGATAGAAATTCTACATTTCTCCATAGCATATTTCATGCTTTCAAGTCGAAACCCCAATTGGGATCGCTGAAGAACTAGCAAACAGAATCATTATGAGAAGGCGAAAGAAGCAGCGAGGCCGTCAAAGGCACTGCAGAAGATGAAATTTATAATTTATAATTTTTGGTTTCTGTTTGTTTTTATAAGTAATCTTTTTCTTTCTTCTTTTTATCAACTTAGGAAAATGTAACATTTTAATGTATTCAATGAATTGTATACATTTATTGGATCCTTAATTATAAATAAAACTAATTCTAAAGGATGCTATATTGAAGTTGAAGAGTTGATCTTTAAAGAATATATAATTTTTGATGATATAAAGGTTCTGTTATAGAGAAAGGAATAAGCAATTCCAGAAACTGAAAGAGAACAAGAACACATAGGTTTTATGTGGAAATCCCTGACGGAAAAAACAACGGGCAGAGGAGGAGGAAATTCACTATAATGGATAAGAGTACAGTGAGGAGAGAATAATCTCAATGACGTATATGAACCGTCCAAAAATGACCCACTAAATCACACTTATATAATATGTCCGTACAAATAAATCCTAAGCCCCAAAAATCTCAAACATGGGTCGCACTGCGAACTTTTTAGAACTGGATCAACAAAATTCATGTCACAAACTCAAACAGGTTCCAAAATAGAACTCCCTTCTCAACTGGGGAAATAACTGTTGGGAGTTTTTCGGTTCTAACACGCTCTAAAGTTTTAATTTATTGAAAAAATGATTCGCTACTCTTTTTTAAGCTTGTTTTCTTTTTGAGAGAATTAATTATTTAGTGCATGATAGTTTTGTTTACTTGGAAAAAAATAGTATAGATGTGTAACACATGAATAAATCAACAAAAAGACAAGAATACAACAACTCAAACTTGACTTATGCATTGACTTGAGAATGATGAGTTACATACCATAAATAACAAACTCGAAATATGACGACGGTTTCAACAATCATAATACTTCCTTTTTGTTATATATTGACTCTGATATTAAAAGTTTGGTTTGTTGTCACGACCTGAACTACAGCCCTAGCTGTGACGGGCATCCCAAACCATCAATATCTTTTGGAAATATCACTTGAATTGGTTGAGTGACTTTTCTGTTATTAAACAAAGAACGGTGGCTTTCTGAGATAATTATCAAAAGTTGATTGGCGATGTGAACAATCAACTCATTAGATGTCAACATTTATCAAGTGTGAAAATCGCAAGACAGAAGACCAAAATTTTGCAGTTTCTAAAGCAAGGAGGAGTATTAAAAGTTGTTTTAAGGATTAATGCACGAGATTTATTTTTTATTTCTCTCCAACTTTTTTACATACAACTCCTAGTTAAATTAGGATTTTTATTTTTGATAGGAAACTGATTAGTTATTATTTTTGGTAGCAAATAGGTTTTTTTTATGGTAAGTTTAATAACACTATTTAAGAAGAAGTTGATGATCAATAAAATACGCAATTTTACCAGAAAAAGAAAAATAAACTTGTGTGCGTCTCTTCTCTTCTAACTCATCTCTATATTCACTTTTTAAGTGTATTAAAACCAACAAGGACACGAATCATTGTTATTCTTTTTTCTTCACTTCAGGCCATGAGTTCCCACCTTATTTCCCAATAATGAGATGGATCAATCCGGACACTCAAATATGAACCTTCAATGGATAGTTTTGTTTACTTGCAAAAAAGGTGCAGATGTGTTAACATATATAATTTGACTTGAGAATGATACAAGTTAAAAAAGACAAAAATAAAACAACCTGTTTGACTTGTGAATGACAAATTTTTCTCTACCAAGTGTGAATGTATAAGAGAATGAGGAAAAAAATAAGAAAGTAACACAAAATACCAGTATATTTTAAGGAAAAAAAAACTAAAAAGGAAGATTTTCCACCACTTTTTAATTAATCTTGTTTCTTTCTGAAGGAACTTATTTTCTGTATCATAGATGTGTATTACGTGGATAAATTTTATTTTTTTTAAAAAAGACAAGAACATAACAACCCAAATTTGTCTTGATAATGAGAACATTTTCTCTGATATAATATGAAGAGACAAAGTGTGAATGAGAGGGAGTAGTCGAATTTGCAACATTTGATGAAAACACGTTTCCCTTTTGGTATTTAATGATGAGTTACGTACAATATAAAATCCTGTGAACCCTCCACAATTACTTCATTGAATACCAAAATAATAAACTCAAAATATGATGATGGTTCCCAACCAAATATTCTCTTATTACTTGGTCTATTCACTCTTTTATATCTCTTTACAGTTACTTTTGCTTCCGGTGAGGAAGCAACTGCCCTCCTTAAATGGAAAGCAACTTTCAAGAACCAGAATAATTCCTTATTGGCTTCATGGCAACCAGGTTCTGATGCATGCAACGACTGGTACGGAGTTTCATGCATTAATGGTAGGGTGAACACGTTGAGTATCACGAATGCTAGTGTCTTTGGTACACTCTATGCTTTTCCGTTTTCATCTCTCCCTTTTCTCGAGTATCTTCATCTTACCATGAACAATTTGTCTGGCACCATCCCACCTGAGATTGGTAATCTCACTAATCTTGTCTGTCTTGAGTTGCATATCAATCAAATTTCGGGGACAATCCCATCACAAATCGGTTCACTAGTCAAGCTTCAGATCCTCCGCATATTTGGCAACCATTTAAATGGTCCCATTCCAGGAGAAATAGGTTACCTAAGGTCTCTTACTAGTCTATCTTTGGGCGGGAACTTCCTTAATGGCTCTATTCCTGCTTCATTGGGGAATTTGAACAGCTTGTCCTATCTGCTTCTTTATGATAATCAACTCTCTGGCCCAATTCCTAGTGTGTTGGGGAATCTGAAAAATCTCAACGATCTGGTATTACGCAATAATCAACTCTCTGGCCCAATTCCTAGTGTGTTGGGGAATCTGAAAAACATCAATTATGTGCAATTATCCAGTAATCAACTCTCTGGCCCAATTCCTAGTGTGTTGAGGAATCTGAAAAACCTCAAAGGTCTGGTATTATCATATAATCAGCTCACTGGTTCAATTCCGTCTTCCTTTGGAAATTTGAGAAACATGCAAACTCTGTTTCTCGGCAACAACAATCTGATTGAGGAAATTCCTTCATGTTTTTGTAATTTGACATCACTGAAAATCCTGCATTTGTTTAGAAACAACCTCAAGGGAAAAATTCCATAATGCTTGGGTAATATCAGTAGCCTCCAGTATGTGATGATCTCACATAATAATCTCAGTGGAGAGCTCCCGTCGTCTATTTGCAATTTAACATCACTACAAATTCTAGATTTGGGTACATTCCGCAATGTTTTGGCGACATGAGTGGTCATCTTGAGGTTCTTGATATGCAGCACAACAATCTTTCCGGTACTCTTCCAACAACTTTTGGCGTTGGATGTGCACTCTAAAGCTTCAATTTGCATGGAAATAAGCTAGAGGGAAAAATTCCACGATCCCTGGAAAATTGTCGACGACTGGAAGTTCTTGATTTAGGGGACAATCTCCTCAATGATGCATTTCAATGTGGTTGGGAACTCTTCCTAAGTTGCGAGTTTTAAGCTTGAGATTGAATAAGTTGCATGGACCCATTAGAACTTTAGGAAGTGGAAACATGTATCTTGAGCTCCGAATCTTAGATGTCTCTTCCAATGCCTTCACGGGAAACTTACCGACGAGTCTGTTTCAACATTTAAACGCCATGAGGAAAATTGATCCATCAAAGAAGGCACCGAGTGATCATGAAAGATATGGATATAACCAAAACTCCATAGCTGTCGTAACAAAGGGAATGGAGCTTGAAGTTGTGAGAATCTTGTTTTTGTACACCACTATTGATCTTTCAAACAATAAATTTGAAGAACATATTCCAAGTATCATAGGTGATCTCACTGCACTCCGCATTCTAAATTTATCTCATAATGGATTGCAAGGTCATATTCCACCATCATTTGGAAGATTATCTTCAGTTGAATCACTGGACCTGTCAGGTAACCATCTTGTAGGAGAGATACCAGCACAGTTTGCTTCTCTTACATCTCTCGAAGTCTTAAATCTCTCCTACAATCATCTCGAAGGGTGCATTCCTCAAGGAAATCAATTTCATACCTTTGAGAACAATTCATATGAAGGTAATGACGGATTACGTGGATTCCCACTTTCAAAAGGTTGTGGTAATGACGGTCATGATTCAGCATCAGAGAAAACTTATGCTGAATCTACGCTTGATGAAGAAAGCAACTCTGAATTTCTGAATGATTTTTGGAAGGCCGCTCTTATGGGGTATGGAACCGGACTGTGTATCGGATTATCCATAATATATATATATCTTGATCTCAACTGGAAATATGAAGTGGCTTGAAATTGTTGAAGAGCTGGGACACAAAATTATGATGATAAGGAGAAAGAAGCAGCGAAGGCAAAGGAACTACAGAAGAAGAAATAACCGCTTCTAGAAAATTTACCAATGGAGAAAAATTTGATTTCAGGAACTTACAGGTATTCAAGCTGAGCTAAACAACTAATGGATACTCTCTCCGAAGCATATTCTTCTTATTGATAAGTGTTTTTCAAATTTCAGATGTCAAGGATAAGAAGACGTTGGCGCGGTGGAGTTGGTTACTCCTATTGTTCACTAATAAGCTTTATTTTGAGAGATGTATGCATCTACATTTGTTCTTCTTTAGTTTGTATTAATCTACTTACGCTTTATAAACTTAATATATTTTTCAAGTTCATATGCTCAAACTTTGAATGTCTCGTTACATAATCCCAAAAGGAAGACAATAGCTCAAGCTATTTAATTCATAATTTCAAACCATATTTGTTTCGCAAACAGAAATAAGCTTTCTGGACCACCTATTCCTGAAGAGATTGGCTATTTGTGGTCTCTTACTGATCTACGTCTGGCCAGTAAGAAATTTGAAGCAATGGATGTTTACTTAGAAGCTTCAACTTGCATGGCTAGGGGTGTACATAGGTCGGGTTTATTTGTTTTTTACGGAAAAAAAGGAAAGAAAATCAAACCAATCATGTTGGTTTATTAAAACTATAAACCAAATTAAACCAACATAAAATTGATTTTTTCGGTTTAGGTTTTAATTGGTTTTTTCATTTTTGTTTTTAATCTTTAGTTTTTACAATTATGTTATGATTGAAGACTAGATCAAATATGTTTTCACTCATGTGTTAATGAAAAATTACAATTATGAAAAAAAAATGAAAAATTACTCTTTGGGCTACTTAAATATACTTGACTAGATCAATTATTGGTCTAGTAAAGTATTCTTTTTCAATAAAATAGGTCCACATAAATAGATGTCTAATCAAGTATAAGGACTTTCTTATGCAAGCTTTGGAATTTTACATCAAATTGAATGAATTTGTGTGATGTAGCTTTCTTTGAAATTTCTACGTCAAGACTTGAAAAATACAACACATCTCCCACTTACAATTCATTATCTTTCTTGGCTTAATCTCCTCCGATCTTTAATTTCTTTTTTTTTTTTTTGAGGGAGGTACAACCCATTAACAACGTGTTCAATTGAACTCATTTTTCTCATACACGAAACACAAATATATTATGAATCCTCACATTTCAGGCATGAAACGATTTGACAGCTTTATTTTATTTAAAAAGTAAATGTAGATGTATTTAAAAAGTAAATGTAGATGTACTTGGACAAGAAAAAATAAAACAATTTAGTTTCTTAGACAAAATAGGCCAAACTGGCATTTTCCTTGGCAAGACTAAAGACTAAAACATTGACTAAGAGAATGAGTTGGAATTGATTAATATGAAGAATAATGTTCAAACACATACAAACAAGCATATGGAGATAATTCCTGACCTAATTTCTCCGAATTTTGTTGATCCGGCCCTAATTTATCCCCTAAGTTCAATAACAGTGGTGTTCGGGTTAACTTGTGTATTGAATACGTGCTACCTTTCACCATCAAATGCATATCAGATAACTCAGACACCACCATAACTATGGCAGATTGAAAAATCATCTGACTTTTATTTGTCTAGGGTGAGATTTAAGCCTTATATTCCTGTGCCTTCACCAATTTCTTCGACAATTACGCCACTTATTGATCATTAGATTGAAGCTCCGTCAGACTTAATTTTCTTTCTGTTAACTTGGGAAAATGTAATATTTTGAGTTTTGATGATGATGATATATATACCACAAGCAAAAGAAAAACAAGATGAGCACATAGATTTACATGGTAACCCTTGCGGGAAAAACCACGGGCAGAGGCAGAAGAATTTCACTATATATATATATATATATATCAAGTTTACTATGATTTTATTGATAATAGCTGAATTGACGGAGGAACATATTGTCGGAGTTTGTGACCCAAATTCTGTTGATCCGGCCTTGAAAAGTTCGCAGTGCGACCCATGTGTGTGATTTTTCATGGGGTCTGTGGCGGTAGAGTAGGGATCGGGCCGATAAGCCTGTATGTTTTTGGGCATAGGATTTATTTGTACACACGTATTATATAAGTGCAATTCGTGGGTCGTTTTTGGACGTTCAGAAAATTCGTCATTCTCCTCATTGTACTCCTCTCCATTATAGTGAAATTCCTCTGCCTCTGCCCATGATTTTTCCCGCAAGGGTTTCCACCTAAATCTATGTGCTCATCTTGTTTTTCTTTTGCTTGTGGTATTACTTATTCTGTCCGATCATAACAAATATTAAGCGTGCAAGGGAAAAAAATACTGACCATTGACTTAGAGAATGACATCTTCTAAACTTGGAATTGGATAATATGAATGAAGAAACTTCAAACACATACAAACAAGCATGTGGACATAATTCCTTCCCTGATTTCTCTGAATTTTGTTGATTCGACCCTGAAAAGTTCGCGGTGCGATCCATGTTCCCGAGCCGAGGCCCTGGCCGCGATGGGCATCCCGAATCATCAAGGACCGAGAGACCCCTATAACTCCCCAAACCCAAACCCACTAGTGACAGTTTGAACTTTGGCCCACATCGATAAGGCTGACACAGGAGCGGCTCTGATACCATTCAGTCACGACCCGAGCCGAGGCCTTGGCCGCAACGGACATCCTGAACCATCAATGCCCAAGAGACCCCTGTAACTCCCCACCAACCCACTAGTGATATTGTCTGCTTTGGGCTCAGGCCCGCACGACTTTAAAACGCGTCACTAGTGAGTAAGACTTTCTTACTTATATACCCAGTATCCCTCCTGTGTTTTGCCGATGTGGGACTCCTTCCTAAGTTGGGGTGTTACATCTCGGCACCCATAAGACTCATTATTAGTCTATGAATAATTTGTGTTTCAATAAAATAAACTGAGACCATCGTTTGTGCTATTATCTATGAACAAATAAGAGAAAAGGATATTTTTATAGTTCAAACTAACTACACACGATGCTTGATGATTAGAGTAAAAAATACGTTCTGTTAATGAGAGGTAACATCAAATGAAAATTCAAAGGGATATGGATTTGTTTGTTGTAGTTTTCATATGAAATTTCCACAGTAAGAATTACAAAGTCTTTCTTGACTTCATTTTTGTGTGTTGTAGCTTTCAAATGAAATTTCCACAGCAAGACTTACAAAGTCTTTCTTGACTTCATTTTCCTACTCTTTTAGCTACTTAAATATGCTTGATTAGATCATAGTAAAGTATTCTCTTTTTAATAAAATCGGACCACATAAATAACTGTCTAATCAAGTATAAGGATTTGCCATTTGTTTTGTTTTTTCCTATTTTTTTCTTTTGCAAGCTTTGGAATTTTACATCAAATTGAATGAATTTTTGTGATGCAGCTTTCTTTGAAATTTCTATAGCAAGAATTTTGTGACTTTAATCTTATGAAAAGTAAGTGTAGTTCAAAATATATTAGAGATAACGTTAGTCTAAGACTGGATATGCTCCACTAGTCTAAAGATGAGAAATAGGGTGGCAAACGGGCGGGTTGAGTCGGATATGGATAGGTTAAAAGTGGGTCATGTCAAAATGGATAAAATATCCAACCCAATCCATATTTGATTATGGATAAAATGGATAAACCCAATGGATAATATGGATATCCATATTATCCGTTACTTCTTATTATGTAAAGAAAAAAGTACTCTTATATTACAAGAAAAACTACATGACTTAGCAAACATAAATTTTTAATTATTTAATTTAGCTTAAGTTTTGATTAATTACAATCCATAGGCTCTTTTGCTAATTAAATACTCTCCATAACCTCTCTCTTTTATTTTTCCCTTAACTTTCTCTTTTTCTCTCTTTTTTTTCTTTTCCAACTATTTTTTCTTCTCTTTTTTTCTTTTTCCCTTTTCCTTTTTTTTCCTTTTCCTTTTTTCTTTTTCGTTCTCATTTTTTCTTTTCCATTTTTTGTTTTTTCTTTATTTTTTTCATTTTGTTACTTTTTTTTCCCTTTTTCGTATTTTCTTTTTTCATTTTGCTTTGTTTGTTTATTCTTTTTTGTCATTTTTTTGGTATTTTTTCTCTTATTTTTTTTTATTGTTGTTGTGTTTTATATTTATTTGTATCATGCTATATACTTCAAATAAATTTATTATTTGTATTTGAATAGTTTAAATGTAAATATTTATAATTTATTATTTATATTTGTACACAAACAAGTGTATGAGTTTATTGTATTTGTTTGTTTAAAATGTACAAATATGCATGCATCATTTATAAAAATGTATCGTTAGTATTTGTATGTCAAATTTATCATTTGTATTTGTATATAAACAAGTACCATTTGTATAGTTCAAGTTGTATAAACATGTATTATATTTTATACAATTATATCAATAAAAATAAAAATATAAATGATAGCATGACTATAAAATAAAAATACAAAATGCAATTATATCAATAAATATAAAAATATAAATACTAGCTTGAACTATAAAATAAAAATACTCATACAAGTGCAAACTATAAAATACAAATACAATTGTATCTATGAATATAAAAATATAAATGATGATGCATATAAAAATACAATAAGCGATTGTGGTATTTTTTTTCCTCGACGTAGCAATATTTTTCAAAAGTACAAAAAAATTAGAAAAGAAAAAAGAAGAAAGAAAAAATACAAAAAAAAAAAGAATAAAGAGGAATAGAAGCTAGAGATAGAAGCTAGAGAAAAAAAAAGTGAAAGAAAGAAACAAAAATAAAAATAGAAAAAAAAGGGGGAAGGGGAAGAAAAAGAAAAATGACAAATAAAAGTTAAAAAAGGAAAAAAAGAAGAGATAGAAATTAACATAGAAGAGAGAAAAAAACGAAAAGAAAGAAACAAAAAAGGGAAAAAAGGAAAGAAGAAAAAAAAAGAGAGAAAAGGGTGGTTCAAATTATTTAAATGAAAAAAGTCAATTTTTTTTTAAAAAAAGAATTTCAATTTTTTTAAAAAAAGTTATGAAAATAAAAATTTTAAAATTGGAAAATATTTTCTATTTTTTTAAAAAAATATTTTTGGAAAAAAAAATTCTTCATTCCAAACACACCCTTAATAAGTATACGTTAGACATTGCTACATCTCCACACATGTCATACTTTAATTTAAAAAAAAAAAGAAGTTCAAAAAAAAATTTAAAAAGTTATGAAAATAAAAATTGAAAAAATGGAAAATATATTCTATTTTTTGTAAAAAAATATTTTTGGAAAAAAAGTTATTCATTTCAAACACACCCTTAATAAGTAAGGGTTTTGAGCTGTAGGTGATAAAAGATTTTTAAAATGAGGTGTGGGTGACAAAAGTTTTAATTATTGAGTGGAGGTTACAATTAATTTATTATGGATTAAGATAGTTGTGAAAGTTTCAAAATAACCCACAAGTTTTTTAATTTTATACTTTGATCCAAATGTTTACCCATATAACTGAAAACGGAGGGAGAAAAAGGCGCCTTTCTCTCTCTTCCATTGTTATTTTCTCTCTCTTCCATTGTTATTTTCTCTCTCTTAGCAATTTTTGTTGTTTATTGTTGCTGCTGCTTTATTCATCATCTTCTGCTTCATTATCATCACCTTCTACTTCATTATTATCTTCATCTTCTTCTTGTTGACCATTTGTTGTTGTTGTTGTTACTGTTGCTATTTGACCAATTTCTTAGGTCAATTTAGTTTCGAACATCACTTTCCACTTTGGAATTACTTCATAAGAGACCTTGGTAAGTCAAATTATGATTTTTAGTTGAATTTAACATCTGGATAACTGCTATTGTGTTGTTTTGATAGAACCCGATTATGAATCCAACATAAGATCCATCTATTTAAACAGATAAATAATCTGTTGCAATAAATGATACACCTGTTTAAACAGAAGACTGATATGTTGGATTCATGTTTAAACAGATGGGTTATCTGATGCAATACATGACCCATCTGTTGCAACAGATTATTTTTCTGATACGACATGATAAATATCTGTTTCAACTGATTGTAACCTGTTGCAGCAGATCTTGAACACGATTCCAACAGAAGTATTGTTTGTTGCAACAGGATAAATATCTGCTACAACAGATTAATAACCTCTTGCAACAGGTAAGTCATCTGTTGCAACAGGTTAATTATCTGTTGTAACATGTCACTCATCTGTTGGAACCAGCTTCAAAGGTGATTTAGTACTGTAACATCAATCCCATCAGGCGCATCATCTGTTGCAACAGATATTCAGGAGCGTAACATGAATCCCAATAGGTAAGTAATCTATTGCCACTGATCACTTACTTGTTGCAACAGATTACGTATATGTTGGGATACATTTACGACACTATGAAATCACTATCAACTTTTTTTTAACAAATAACTTTATTTAGGTACCAACGATGGAGGGATCAATAACAATAGGGGTGGATTGTCATGGTCAATGGATCGAGAAGAACAATCAATATGTATGGCATTGGAGGAGGGTGAAATGCTAGAGACGATAGCTATGACAGTCCAAAGTAATGTTTTGTATGATGATTTTGTGAACTTAATCATCAGCTTTTGTGGACTGAATTGTCAACCAGAAAAACTCACCATCAGCTACATACACAACTCTTTTGAAAATCAGAGGGTGCTGCCTTTCAAGATAACCGATCAGGTTCGGTTGCATGCTTATCTAAGTGATTCAACCAAGCCGGTTTTAAGGGTGTACATGGTTGAAAAGACGAGAGAGAATGAGAAGGACGAAGAATAACAAGAAAACTTCTTTAATGATGGGTTGGATGATCTAGACATGAATATTCCAGATAATGATCAAACACCTACGCCCGATGATGCGACCAATACGATGTGCAGTTCTTCTCAATCGACACAATCTGGAAATCTTCAAGACGACGGGACCGACTTTTTTATTGGAATGTCATTCAAGGACAAGAATGAACTATATACCACTTTGTTTATTTCTTGCTTGAAAAAAGATTTCAGACTAAAGAAGGTGATTAATTCGAGTTGTGTCTTTTGCTTCAAATGTACTAATTCGAACTGCAAGTGGTGGCTGAGAGCGGTGAAGTACGCAAGTTCTAACCGATTCATCATTCATAAACATGAAAAGAATCACACATGTGGTTCGGAGCACATCTCCGAGAAAAATCCTCACGCCACAGCAAAGATCCTCGGTGAATATTTCAGGAGTAGTTTCCCCGATGGCAAAGGCCCTTCAACAAGGGCTATGGCCAATCAACTCCTTACGGATTTGAGTGTCCTGGTCAGTTATTGGAAGATATATAATTCCATGGGGATTGCCAAGGACCTGTTTAGGGGGACACTCGAGCATGAGTATGCAGTCCTAGATGCCTACCGTTACATGATTGAGTCCACAAATCGCGGAAGTAAGACGACATTGCATCTGGATGAAAACGGAAGGTTCAAGTACTTTTTTGTATCCTATGGTGCTCGACATTTAAGAAAAGTCATAGCCGTCGGCGGTACCTTCTTGAGGAGCAGGTATAATGGAGTTCTGCTGGTGGTGGTGGCGCAGGATGTGGAGAATCACATCTTTCCTGTCGCTTTTTGTGTAGCGGACAAGGAACGTGATGCCTCTTATGGATTTTTTTTGAACAACTGCAAAGCTGCATCGAAGATACCGAAGAGTTGTGTTTTGTATCGGATAGGCATCCAAGTATTCCAAAGATGGGTTCCCTTTTGTTCACTTCAGCTTACTTTGGTTGCTGCATCAGGCATCTTGGAGAGAACATCCGAAAAAACTATCACAACGAAAGGGTCGTCACCCTTTTTTATAGAGCAGCTAAAGCATATAGTAGAGAGGAGTTTTTAGACCATTTCAATCAAATAGCAGATGTGAATCCCAAGGCAGCAAAATTTCTCGCACGTGTCGGGTTCGAGAGATGGAGCCGGGCATTCTATCCCGCAGATAGGTACATTCTTATGAATTTAATGTCTTGTTTGATTTACTAGTTTAGTATGATGTCGTACTAAGTGATTCATTCGTTCTTTTGTATAGGTACAATATTATGACATCAAACATAGCCGAATCGGTGAATTCATTGTTTGGAGATGAAAGAGAATTTCCCATCAAGGCTATGTTTGAAATATTAAGCAAGAAGTAGAGCAAATTTTTTAACAAAAGGTGTGTGCAGTTCAAGTGCCTAGAAAACAGAACCCGATTTGTTCTCGAAATCAAAAAACTAATATCAACGAACGTCAGCTTGGGGAATAGGTTATTATCTCATAAAATAGCAGATTACAAGTTCAGCATCACCGGTTATGGTGATGCTACCACGATCGATCTTCAAACAAGATCATGTACGTGCAGAGTTTTTGACTTGGACAAGATACCTTGTCCACATGCTATGGCAGCGCTTCGAGCTCAATACGGTCATAAATGTGGACCTGAAATTTATGAGCACTCCTCTCAATATTATTCGATGAAAAAATATGAAATGACATATAGTGGGCATATTACTCTGGTGCCTCCCGAAGAATCTTAGATTGTTCCTGCAGAGCTTATGGGGAGATTAATACCTCCTCCATATATTGATCCAAGCACTATCAAACCGGGAAGAAAGCCATATAAGAGAAGGTGTGGAGTTGGAGAATCATTTTCATCAAGAAGAAACAAGTGCTCCATATGTAAGTGCGCTGGCCACAAAAGAACTACATGCTCGAATCGTAATCCACCATGATAGTAATTGAAGAAACTTGTGTTGTTGTTTGTTTGTTGTGGATTTTTATATATTTGACTCATTGTTGTGAACCTAATATATTTTTTAATAACTTGTGCATCAATAAAAAGAGGCAAAACATGAACTAAATAATACAGCAAACCACAAATACTGTCAACAGTTCCATCAAACTGGAATCTTTTCCTCCAACAGATGACAAATCTGTCGAAACAGATGGATAATTTGTTGACAGAAAACCACAAATGACCAATCTGTTCCAACACATGGACCATTTGTTAAAAGAACTCAAAAGCCAAAATTGCTGGTGCTACTGGATCCAACATTGCTCCTTGCCTCCAACCGTTGACATGCTAACATAAATGTATAGAAGAAATAGACCGAATGAAAAGTGAATAAGAATAAAAAAGCCAAAGTCGGCTAAAAGTAAATATTTTATTAAACGAAAAATAGCATACATCCAATATAGAAAAATTAAAATACACAGGCTAAAAGAAAAAAACACATTCTAATTATTATTATTATTATTATCATCACCATCATCATTAATGACAACAGACCAATCAACTGGCAGCAACAGGCCCTCATCAGCCTCTGCATCTCTCTGAACATAGTCGCTCTCACAGCGACGAACTCCCTCTGCAGATCATTAACCTACCTCTGAAGTTCCCTCACCATGTCGCACAAAATAGCAATATCCCAAACAGGATCAACCATTTCTAGAACGCGCATACATGAATTGACAAATGTAAAGAAAAGAGTCTAAATGCAATACAACGAATACTACAAATTGGTAGATTCACACCATAGAAGAAAACTTACCTCAACGAGAAAGGAATATGGTTTTTTGAAGAGAAGTGGTTGAAGATGTCACACGAAAAGAAAAAATGCAAGAAATAAATATAGTTTAGCAGAAAGAAGATTCAAGAATATTAAGGAGGGACCTATTTATAGAGGATTGAATCTGGATGTGTGAGGACAAAAGGCACGTCTGTTCATCTTCATTGTATTAATTACATTCAAACTGGTGGCATTTTGTATCATGTGAAAAGTCGCAACTTTTTTCTTTTTGATTAATTAATAATAATACTTCTCACCATTTCGAAACGTCGACAACGTATATTTTTTAGCAGTTGCAACAGAAAGTTGGGATTAGAATCTGTTGCAACAGATGGTCTGTAGTCTGTCAAAACATATTTATCATCTGTTGCAACATATGGATTATTTGTTTCGACAGATGTCCATCTGTTGGTGGAGATTTTTTAATTCTTTCAAAAGATGATTCACCAGTTGCAACAGATGGAGATATCAGTTCATCAGCTGTTTTGAATGTGTTAGATAAAATGTCACGACTCTGCACCTCTTTTTTAAGAGTCATGACATGCGTGGAGATGAATAAAAATTGTCTGGTCTGTTGCAACAGATGTACCATCTGTTGCAATATATGTGTTGCGATAAATGGACCATATGTTGGGAGAGACGTTTTGATCTCTTCCAAAAGCTGATTTATCAGTTGCAACAGATGGATATTTCATTCATCGGCTATTTTGAATGTGTTGAAATAAAAAGTCACGACTCTTCACACCTCTTTTTTAATAGTCATCATATGCGGGCAGATAAACAACAAGTCCTGATGGGGTAGGAAGAATAAGGTGCGTGCAATGGATCCACCTTCATGTGTGGGGAGTTATGTAAATATTATTGATCAGGCTACCATGACAGAAACACATAAACTGCAATGATTTTGTGAACGCAGTTTTTACCGGTTAGACGCTGATCCTTCAAACAAGATCTTGCATTGTACAGTTTAGTTTGATAGGTGTGAACTGATAAGGCTGAAGGGTTCCAAGACGGTGGTGTCGATACCCTGCTATAATTTAATGATGGTCTATGCTCATGTTTTTGTGTCAGTTTGGGGAAGGGTTTAAGTTTTTGGCGGCAGTGTAAATATCCAATAGCGATTGGACCGATTTTAAGGGCGCAATGGACTTCTTGAAAGGCCTTCGAAGCCTCGCAATACAGCATACAATAATGGAACCAATAGAAATTCCCTTGATCCATATTTATATGGATGGGTTGTTGGAGGAGACTTTTATAAGACAGAAGGCACTTGGGAGAATACCCGTGCGGGAAGAGAGAGGTTGAGAAGGCCATATATCATCTCAGTCCTTGTTTAAGAGGAAACACAGGGTAGGAAGGAAAAATGTAGAGAAATTGGATGCGGAAATTGACATGAAGAATGAAAAAATTAGATGAGCTGTAAATGTAAAAGTGTATCCAAAAGTGAAAGTCCATCAGTCGTTGCAGAAAAAAGTGAATGGTCGACAAGTCTGGAGCTGGACACTTTGTTAGAGAATGCAACTAGTGAGCATGGCCTGAACGAAGACCCACAAAGTGTAGGACCAAAACTCTAAGGAAGAAGCTTCGCGAGCACAAAAGGTGGTAAGATTGTCGGTCAGAATTAAATTCTGAACTAACAACTCCTAAATTAAAAATTCGGGATCAAGCCAAGGCGTTAATTTCTAAAGTCTAACTTGAATGCCATGCCTTCTGTTTGTGGCCATGATCAGGTCAATGGCAGTAGAAACAAAAAGGTTCGAAGTTGGGCAGAAATCCCATGCCTTATTGTTTCCACTACCTTTGACCTGACCATAGCCATAAACAGAAGGCATGGCATGCAAGTTTAACTTGAGAAATTGTCACCTTGGCTTGATCCCGTATTTTTAATTCAGGAGTTGTTGCTTCAGGTTTCAATTCTGACCGACAATCTTACCACCTTTCGTGCTCGCGAAGCTTCTTTCTTAGAGTTCTCGTCCTGCACTTTGTGGGTCTTCGTTCAAGCCACTCTCGCTAGTTGCATTCTCGAACAAAGTGTCCAGCTCCAGACCTGTTGACCATTCACTTTTTTCTTCAACGACTGATGGACTTTCACTTTTGGATACACTTTCACATTCGTAGCTCATCCAGTTTTTTCATTCTTCATGTCAATTTCATCATCCAATTTCGCTACACTTTTCCTTCCTACCCTGTGCTTCCTCTTAAATAAGGACTGAGATGATATATGGCCTTCTCAACCTCTCTCTTCCCGTACGGGTATTCTCCCAAGTGCCTTCTGTTTTATAGAAGTCTCCTCCAATAACCCATCCATATAAATGTGGATCAGGGGAATTTCTATTAGTTCCATCGTTGTATGCTGCATTGCCAGGCTTCGGAGGCCTTTCAAGAAGTCCATTGCGCCCTTAAAATCAGTCCAATCACTATTAGATATTTACACTGCCGCCAAAAACTTGAACCCTTCCCCAAACTAACACAAAAACATGAGCATAGACCGTCATTAAATTGTAGCGGGGTATCGACACCACCGTCATGGAACCCTTCGGCCTTATCAGTTTGCACCTATCAAACTAAACTGTACAATGCCATATTTACTCTAGCCTTTAATGCTGGCCGGGCAAAAGTAGATCCAGTTTCACTTTCTTTTATCTGCAAATAAGAGAAATACATTTGATGTCAAAAAATATAAGGACAAAAAGAACATTACAAAAGGATAACACAAAATTGAGTGAATCAACAAATGACCAATCCGAATTTTTGATGCAACAGATTACCCATTTGTTCAATCGATGAGGTATCCATTGCAACAAATGGATGACATGTTGGAACAGATGGTTCATCTGTTGAAATAAATCAAACCAGCCTTAATACTTAGTTTGATATCTTCAAACAGTTGTTCCGTCTGTACAAAAGGGTAACACAAAATAGATTGAATCAACAGATGACCAATATGATGCAACAAATTACCTATCTGATTCATCAGTTGCAATAGTTGAGGAATCTGTTGCAACACCACCAACAACAGCATCAACAACAAAAAAACAACACCATATGTTCCAATACCATCCACAACACAAACATCACATGTTCCAACACGACCACCATCCCTAACAACAGAACCACCAAAGTACCAAACAAAAGACAAAAAAAAAACTAACCTGACAACAAGGCTTTTTAAGTTCTCCCAACAGATGACTTTTTTCGCATATTTTAATAAAAACATTGGTTCGTTCATTCAAGACTTCAAGTCACCTTTCCTTAAATTTTCTAAATAAATAGGAAACTGGTAATGGGTAAATCATTAATAGCAGCAAATGTAAATATCTAATTTATATGACAGACAAAGAAGAAGACGAGATGGAAAGAGCAATAGTGAGCCATACCTACAATGTTAAAAAAGCAAAGGGATCAGAACATCAAGTTCAGTCGAGAAAAGATCTTGATTGGTTCAGATCCGAAAGGATCCTCATCCAAAAGAAAAGAGGAAAGAGGGGAAAAAAGGAAAGAAAGAGAATTGAGAATTAAAAAGAGTGGTGATACATGCATGAGTTAAGTAGGGGTTTTAAATTCATAAATAACTTTTGAGGGGCACGAGGAGATGACGACATTGAAAAGACCAGACAAGACTACCCATTCAGGAGATTTTTGAGTTATCCAAGTAGTACGGATTAATATTTTTTACCACCTTAGTATTTTAACTTTTTTTATCTCAGAAAGGAAATACCTTAAATTGCTTTAAAAAAGAGGAGCTTAAAACATCTAAGTGCAACAGATGACAGATGAAAATTTCTGATTGGAAATTTCCAAAGCTCGGTTATCTGTCACAACAGACGACTTAATATGTTTGATAATTTACAACTAGTTTTTAATCTATTGCAACAGATTACCTATTCTGTTTGATTTAATCCAACAGAAATGGCATCTGTTGTAACAGGTTTAACATTTGTTTATATATAATTTCAATTGAGTTCAAAT
>NC_061122.1:231947056-231959695 GCF_002878395.1 Capsicum annuum | reverse complement strand
CTAGGGCCGGGGTGGGTTCTCATAGGGTCAGCTACAACTTCAATTGATTCTTTGGGAAATTGCATGATGAGGCGGTATTGCGTTCCTCCCGACCAGAGACGCCGATCGATCACTCTGAGCCGAACCGATTCTTACTACCTTAAATGTTAGACTAATACTTAATCTAGGGCGGGGGTGGGTTATCATAGGGTCAGCTAAAACTTCAATTGAGTGTTTGGGCAATTGCATGATGAGGAGGTATTACGTTCCTCCCGACCAGAGATGCCGATCGATCACTCTAAGCCGAACCGATTCTTACTACCTTAAATATTAGACTAATACCTTAATCTAGGGCCAGGGTGGGTTCTCATAGGGTCAGCTACAACTTCAATTGAGTCTTTGGGCAATTGCATGATGAGGCGATATTGCGTTTCTCCCGACCATAGACGCCGATCGATCACTCTGAGCCGAACCAATTCTTACTACCTCAAATGTTAGACTAATACCTTAATCTAGGGCCGGGGTGGGATCTCATAGATTCAACTACAACTTCAATTGATTCTTTGGGAAATTGCATGATGAGGCGGTATTGCGTTCCTCCCGACCAGAGACGCCGATCGATCACTCTGAGCCAAACCGATTCTTACTACCTCAAACGTTAGACTAATACCTTAATCTAGGGCCGGGGGTGAGTAATCTAATTTCAATCGAGTTCATATATATATTAGACTAATAGTGCCCTTTCGACAATTGCATGATGAGACGGTTAAAAATTACCATATCTTTTATAACTTTTGAAAATAATTAAGATCAAATCGGACCAAATTAACATTTTCAAAACTTGTCTTTCTTTTCCAAAATACAAATCAACCCAGACAAAACGTCTCATATCTATTTCTCGCTCTCTTCTCTCTCATTCTCACTCAACAACAGTACAGACAACAACTACTCAACCCTTCACAATAACTCACTTTTCTTCTCATTTGCAAACACATAGGTCTTATTTTCGACTTCATTCTTGCTTCTATCAGTCGTTTTTCTTTGTCTTTGTAGGTAACAGGTAAAAAATTTCAAGAAGAGTTCTATATTTGTTATTTTTTTCTAAAATATAATGGCTTTTAAGTTAATGATGAAAAATAAAACTTTTTGGTGTATTATCTTTGAGAATGGGTTTACATTTTTGAGTTTTGATGGTAAAATCGTAGGAAGAACTTTAGAAAACCCTACTTTCTGTCGCAGTGTTCCGTTGATTATCGGGGTATTGTTGGATGGGGTTTGAGGTGTTGGAGGTGGTGGTGGTGTTTGTGGTGGCTGTCGGTGGTGTCGGTATTCGTGGTGTTTGTGGCATTGGGTGGTGGTGTTTGTGACTTTGTGGTGGCTGTTGGTGTGTCTATATTGGTGGTGTTTCTAATGTATTTTTAAAATTTATGCATACATCAATTTGTAATTTTTGTTTTTCTGTTGTTTGTAGGTAAAACATGTCTCCCAAAATAAAATAAAGTGAAAGCGGATCAACGTCTCACCACCCAAAAAAAGGTCTACAGTACAGAGGGATTTGGAGGAGGATCTTACTAAACAATCTTAGACAGGGAAAAATGAAGCTGAGGAGAGATATAAAAACAACGTTGAGGGAGGTGGAGAAGGGTCTGTGGATGTTGATGAATAATATGAAAGTGAGAAAGAGAAAGAGGATGATCATCAACATAATGATAATGGATCAACAATGGGGCATGAATTAATATCGACATCCCAGCATGATCCTGTCAAAACTTTTAATATTGATAGGTTTCAAGTTGCGATTCTGATAAATGAACCAGAAGCAGAACTAAAAGTAACTGGTGATGTTGTACTTAAATGTCAGATGAGGAATTTTAATAATTTTAGGAAAATTATGAAGAACGAAAACATAAACGGGCTTTTTAAGAAGAGGTGCTTTGGAGGATTTCTTGAGCTGCCTGAGGACCCCCTCCCCATTTCTGTTTCCCTTCGACGATGGTATATGGTATTCTTAAGCGCAGGATCAAGTACGTGGGGGATGAGAAAGATCCGGAGGAGGGGGTCAAAAAGAAGATGGATGAAATCTGGATAAACTACTGTGGCATGCCAGTTTGCTTTGGCTTGCAAGTGTTTGCCATAGTGATGGGCTTGAGATGCCATCACCCAGAAGAACCACCCCCACCCCTCAAAAGTTCCAAGGCAAGAAAACGCAAGAAAAACATAGATGGGTTGTTTGACATTGCTCGAAGTGGCTACAAAGCATCGGATTTATTGACAGATCTCGAGGATAAAACCATACCAGAGCAGTACATGGAGCAATTGTTCTTAGTTTGGTTTGCCCATTCGGTTTTATTGGCAAGAGATGTCAACAAGGTCATAGAAGATGATTTGTTGGCGCGTGCTGAGGATTTTGATAAATTCAACAATTATCCCTGGGGATATGACAACTTCTACTTGACTGTTCAATATTTACTGTAAAAGCTATCCTCAAAGACGGACTCATTATACGGCTTTCCTTGAAATTTCATGGTAAAATTAAAAAATTAATCACTATTTTTACTCATCCATTTATTTATGTTGAATATAGTTATTACGACTTTTTTTTGCTTGCATCCTGTTTACAATTTTTAGGCTTGGGCATTGGAAGTCATTCCTCCCCTCCGAAAGCAGGTTATGCATTACCCGAAGGAGGTTTCTCATCCAAGGATATTTAGGTGGTTGGCTGCAAAGAGCAACACCAAAAATTAAGGAGGCTGATCTCTTTAACCCATCGGATGATGCAGTATGTCTTCTTCAAAGTAAAGATATTGAACAGATGTGATATCTGATGCACCAGATGGGAAATCTGTTGTGAAAAATTACCCATCCTGTGCCAACAGGTCAAACAGATGGATAATCTGTTGAGACAACCGATTGATATGTTGCATCAGATTACCCATCTGTTGATTTGGTTCTGTGAACCCGACTCCTAACAGATTAACCATCTATTGCAAACTATGCAACAGATGGATAATTTGATACAACATATTGTTAATCTGTTGTAGAAGTTGACTGTTAATATGTTAACCCAACTGTAAAAATTATTATATTATATGATTTAAATGTATCTGTCTTTTTTTTCTAGGTTGTTCATCCATGGATCGTGCCTACTGAGGAGGAGTCATTGATGACTTCTTATATTACTCTAGGTCATGTTGATACTATAGCAGACCCAACGTGGATTTAATAAGGAAGGAATTGGCTGGAGCAACAACCATAAGAAGAGCAGTTAGGCAAGGTCAGCCTAATGGCGAGGCTCTTTATGACCAACCTACTAAGTTAGATCCGGGTACTTCTTCGGGTGGAGTTGTTGGAGTTGGTGGTAGGCATTCTGATGCTGCTACCACTCATGATGATGAGCATGTTCATGCTCAAGAAAAAATAAATATGTTTGAAAACACCCCTTTTCACCCTTACACAGGTCCCTCTCACCCATCTTCACCCTTGTGTTCTTGTTGCGAATGCGAAGAGTGCAAGGACAGCCAGGATAAACTCTTTGAAAAAGCAGAGGCTATCTCTAAAGCTGTCGAGGATTTCAAATCCAAGAGGGGTGTCATACCATCCAAGAAGTTAAGGGAGCGATACACTCCTACATTGTTAGTTAGGAGGAAGAAAAGAGCAATAACCGACGTACTCTCCTGTCGAAAATCAAAAATAATTGCAGCTCCTCCCTCTCAAAAAGCTATTGAAGTTCAGAGGCCATTGAAGAAGAAGGTGGACATATACGCTGAACTTGGGGCCAAAGAAAAGAGGGACCTGCGACAGGCCAAGAATTTCAAGCCAGGCACACCAGATTACCTAAGGCCTCCCTTTTCCCCCTAAGACTTCCAGACTCTGACAGATATGCGTGCACATTACGAGGACAAGGCAAGTTTACTTTTCCTAACCCAGCTTTCTAATCTAATCTACCTGATGAGGAAGCAGCTACGCAACAGATGTAAATCTGTTGCAATAGCTAGATATTCTGGTGCAATTGGTAGTGGTTCTGTTGCAACTTAGTATCCATTTGTTGCATAAGTTGCGTTGGATTATTGATTCAGAGAACCCTATGCAACAAATAGACCATCTTTACAATTATTAACCTATTTAAAAAATTTCTTCTTATATCACAACATGTTGACAAAATTCTCTGCCTTATTTGGGAAAGATAGTTAGCGTACCCGGAAGCTTATGACGCGACCGATAGGATAATGGACCTCGACTTCTGCAAGAGGTTCAAGAATAAGTACGATCAACTCCATCGTGATGCGTTAGCCTGTGGCTCAGGAATTGATTTCTTAGTTTCTATGTTGGACTTGGATAAAGAAGAAATGATAAAATATGTTAGGGGGGATAGGCCAAATCCACACGGCAAGAGCTGGACCGAGGCAAAGAGGATTCTTGCAGTCATTAGCGTGAAGGGCATATATTATCGGGATATTGAGATACTACTCGAGGAGGGAAAGATCAATGTTTATGACAGCAAATTACCTCTCGTCGATGAGCTCGAACTTTTTTTCCTCGTGGAGCCACTGATAGAGCTGTTGCCCATCTTGTTGAGGGAGAGTAAGCTGATGAATCATTTGCCAAAGGAAGTGTTGATGAAGAAATCATGGGATTTTATAGGTTGAAACAGCGACATGATCCTTCCAAAAAATAATGGCGGTTGCGCGAGCGGCTCGCACGCCCTTGCACACACCGAATGTTTGCTGACTGACATAGAAATGGTTGAGCTAACAACCTTTCTGTGCGACAGAACTGTGGCAAACCTTCAAGAGGTATAGGCTTATGGGGTACTAACTGGACGCTTGGAGCCTCTATATATCGAAGAGCCTGTGAAATAACAATTTTTTATTTCAAGTCACACGTCACACTTCACTTCACTTTAAAATTTTAAATTAAATGTACATGTAGTGGCAATAATTTTTTTCTAATGAATGAAAATGAAAGTTGAGTTTTTTATAATGCAATAGATTGTCAATCTGTTATAAAATGTATTCTATCTGTTCTGGCTGATAGTTTAGCTATTGCAATAGGTTGGTCATCAGTTGCATTATGCCGATGCTATTTTTTTCTATCTAATCTAGTCTAATCTGTTGCAACAACGGGAAAATCAGTTTGATAATTTCCAACAGATGACTTAAATTTTACATCATATGCCCAAATCTGTTAGATATTTTGCAGCAATTACACGCTTGAATATCCATGTGCTCGACTCCACCAAACCAGTAGCAAATACACCACCATGAAAATTTCAGCAATTAGGCATGAAAATCCATGTGCCCAACACTACAGAACCAATTGCAATAACGGCAACAATGAAGTATCTTCTTGCTCGATTTTGCTTCTCTTCAGAAGCCTTGACTTTCTTCAACAAACCCCAAATTACGCGATTTGCTTGTGAAGGGTGTCGTTCTTCATACCAATCAAAGTAATCACATCCACCCAATTTATATAAAATAAAAACACAATTACAAAATAATTACAACTCAATAATTAACCAACTAATTAAATAAAAAAAATTTTACCTTTGAAATCTTACAAGTAAAAAACCTACGACCTAGATTTTGTTGAGTCCAGGAAGTCTTCAATAGAGCTTCATGACCGCATTTACAATATCGAATGTTATCACAAAAAACAGTGGAATATGCGCTCGACATTGTTAAGCTCAGTTGGAAAAAAATGAAAAAAAGATGAAGAAAAGAAAGATCAAATGCAAATACTGTGAAAGAATATTTGAATAGATAAAAAAAAGATGGCTACGAAGAAGAAGATTTGGAAATTTATGGTTAAATTTTAGGAAGAAGATGAATATATAAGACGTTGGGGAAAAAAACTTGACCGTTGGGGGAAAAATCAGACGCCAAGTCAGCAAAAGTGCCGACCTGATACATTTGTGCCTATTTTATTTTAGGTGTTTGAACAGTGTCGATGGGTTCCACATTTTTTATTTCAATTCACTTTCAGTTTTTTTACTTGTGGAAATTTTTTTTATATCCAATGAAAGTTGAATTTATAAAATGCAACCCCCAGATTCTCCATACGTTGTAACAGATATTCTACCTGTTCTGACATAAAATTTATCTATTGCAGTAGGTTAGTCATCTATTGCAATATGTTGGTGTTTCTATGTAAGTCTCTCTGTTGCAGAAGTGGGAAGACATGTTTAATAAATTCCAACAGATTACATACCTGTTGCAACATATGTCAATTCTGTTTGATATTATACAACAGATATTCCGTCTGTTGCAACAGATACATTAGCAGTTGCTATTCCATTTCAATTAATAAATTCAAATCTAAGGAAAAAATAAAATTCATAGAAAAAATAAAATAAAATAATACAAAGTCTTAAGAAATTAGCTAAAATAAAATCAACAAATAAATGAGATGTAAAAAAGATTGTTATGGTAACAGATCTCAACAAATACATCAACAATTTAAGTATTGATGCCAAGGAATGGATTCCTTCCTAAGGAGGGGTGAGGTTATTACTTTGACAGACTCAAGATATAAAGATCTACTCAATATGGACAAGTTGTTCTTATTCCGGTGCTATGGAATTCGGCTTTGCTATTGTTGCTTAGGTACGGTTTCTACGCTCTCAGTTCTCCGTCTTTCCATAAAAAGAGTTGATTAGTATATTGTCAATGTTGTTCAGTAGTAGCTTTTACGTCCACCTGTAAAGCCAGAATGGTCAATACTGTTCATGGAGATACAACAAAACGGAAAAGGATAACCCATCTGTTCTAGCAAATCAAACGGGTCTTCCTCCTATTTTAAATTGTCCCAAATAGATTATATTCTGTTGCAAAAATGAATCACCTATTGGGTCAAATGCCTACATGAGGAAGACCTGTATGATAATCTCCAGCGAATGAATAATCTGTTGCAACATATGACTCATCTATTGCTGCAGATGGGTCATCTGTTGGTACAAATAAAAGCGGTACGAAGAGCTATTTTATTTGCTAAAACAGACGAGACATATGTCGCAACAGGTACTTTATCTGGTGCAACAAGTTATACAACTGTTGCAACAGAAATATAATCTGTTTGATAATTTTCAGCAGATATGTCATCCACGGAAATAGAAATGTGTCCGTTTGTAGTTGGAAGACATATATATTCACCTTGTTCAGCTCGAGCTGCTCCCCTTTGGATATTGTACATTGCTCAGTGCAACACACGGACAGAGGACTTGCAATTTCGCTCTTTTGGATGCTTGATAGTGCCTTGAAAATCACTTTCCTTCTCCTCTTAGCCATAATCTCTAATGGAGTGGATGGAAATAAAATCCTCTTTGATGGAATGACACTCCTCATAGATGTCAATTCCTTTACAGATGCAGTAAATGCATTAATAGCATTAATCACTATATCATGTTTCGCCCTGCAGTCTTGACATTTGCATGCAGAACATTCACTGGGAGAGGCAAAATCTGTATAAGCAATATGATCATACTCATATTTTTTTATTTTAAATACCGTAAGAGGACCATCATTAGCACCAATAGCAGCACCACTACCACCGGCAACAGCTCCATCACCACTAAGACCATCAACAACAACAAGGTCACCCTCCAAAATTGTTTTTCTTGTAATGGCTGTTGCTCCAAACAATTTCATTTTTATTCTGTCGATGACCTTAGGGTCTGATAAAGTTTGCCCAGACCGTAAAGTAAGAAAAAACGGCATCTTCAACTCTCGATTGGTCGGAACTAGTGACGGATGCACAATCTAACATAAATCATTACATATATTAGAATGATGATTAGATCATTCAAAAAAATCATTAATTAAAATAAAAGCTTAATTATAATTATACTTACTGCATCCTTTGGGGGGTTGAAGAGATCAACAAATTTTGTATTTTTATCAGTTTTGGCCGACAACCATCTCAAGATTCTTGGATAGGAAACTTCTTCCTGGTAGTTCACTTGTTGTCTCAAATGAGGAATGGCTTCAAATGCCCAAGCCTATAAAATAACGCTAATAAATCAAAACCATTATTGAGTAAAAAAATGAATGGTATCATAATAAAAGAAAATGAAAGATTTACCATGAAAGCCCATGGAAAGTCATATAAGTTGATTTTCTTTGGCGCCAACGGAGTCAACAAATATTGGACAGTCATTTTGAAGCTTTCATAACCCCAAGGATAGTTGTTAAACGACTCAAGATCCTCGGAGAGCTTTATTAAAACAATACTAATGTTGTTGTTAATATATCTCGCCCAAAGAATATTATGTACAAACCAAACCAAGCACAATGACTGCTTGTGCTTCTTTGAAAGTTCTTTACCTTTCAACGCTTCTATCAAATCTTTGTTTTTGACGCTTTGACCAACAATGAGCACCAAGTCATCACGATCGGACGACTTGCCTCCTTTTCCTTTTTTGGGTGTGCGGGGTGCTTTTTTTTGTGTTAGAATAGTCATAACTTGAGAAGGAGGATACCATTTTAGTCCAGTAACTATGACAAACTCCTTCCAACCAAAACAAACAGGCATGCCACAGTAATTTATCCACACCTCATCTATCTTATCTTTTTTTCCATACATAAACCTACGCTTGGGAAGTTCATATACCATTTTCATTTGGAAACGAGAATTGTTGTCCTCCGTCAAATCAAGATATTTCCCAAAGCAGCTGTCCCTAAAATAAGCATCCAATTTTTGTTCTCAAAGTATTTTTCTAAAGGCGTCGAAAGATTTTTTTCCCATGGCTGACTTAATCACGAAATCACCCGTTAAATCTGTGGCACCATCGCTCTGCATTCTCATGGGATAACGATCAATGCTAAAGGTTTTGACCAACTCTTTGGTGGAAGGGCTATTAGCATTTGGATCATCTCTTTCGAAACATTCCTTCCCCCTTGTTCATCATACTCTTCTCCTAACTGAGATAACGCTTGTAAAGCAAGCTCATAAAGTGGTGGATGTAGCCTAGCTGCTTCACTTGTTCCTTTAATTGGACTTGATTCAGCTTCTGTTCTTTTGGGATCCATATTATCTAAAATTAAAAGGAACATAAAAAATACATTATGGTTGATTAATGCATAGTTATAAAGGATAACAGTAAATCTAACAAGCATAATAATAAAGTAACAGTTCCAACATATCACTAATCTGTTGCACCAGGTAGTACATCTGTTGGGCATATAACAAACCTATTACAGCGGATGAGCAATCTGTTGTAACAATGCAAAACGTATCACTCATCTTTTAATACAGATGAATAGTCTGTGCAACAGATCCCAACATTATTGCAACATGAGTGATCTATTAGAACAGTTAAATAACCTGTTACAATGGATAAGTAATCTGTTGCAATAATACAAATAACATCACTTATCTGTTGAGAAAATTTAATGGTCTGTGCAGCAGATCAAACATCTGTTGCAACATCATCTGTTGCAACATATGAGTGATTTGTTGTAACAGTTAAATAATCTGCAGCAACATCTGGGTAATCTATTGCGACAATACAAAACAAAACATATCACTCATCGGTTAAGAAAGATAAATGGTGTGTGCAACAGGTCACACATCTGTTGCAGCACATGAGCGATCTGTTGGAATAGTTATCAACGGTCAATATTGTTTAGATTTCTTCCAAACGGCAGATGAATGATCATTTGGAAAAATCATGTCTTGGACATGTCCTGTTGGAATAGTTGACAGGATTTTATCCATGTTGTATCAAATCATTAATTCGATGGTTCTTCAGTTGCATCAGATGGTTAATCAGTTGCATCAGGTTTTTCATATGATGCTTAATCTGTTGTAACATATGGTTAATCTATTGCATCAGATATATAAACTGTTACATCATATGATAAATCTGTTGCAACATATGATTAATCTGTTGCTTCAGAATGGTAATCTGATGGTTCCTCTGGTGCATCAGATAGTTGATCTATTGTATCATCTGACAAATATGTTGCATCAGATGGATAATCTTGTGGATAAAACAAAAAATAGTAGCACGTTTTGTTCAACAGAAAAACAATAATTTTTACCAAGAACAAGAAGAACAGAACAAATCAACCTAAATCATTGTTTTGTTTGTATGTAAAACACAAACAACAAAAATCAAACTTCAAATAAACGCAACAAACAACAAAAAATCATAATTCACTTCGAAAAGAGAAGAGAAGAAATATCAGAAATTAGGGTTTTATTAAGACCGCATTTTAAATTAAAGCAAAAAATATTGAAATTGTTAACCAATACTATACGAGAAGTTGGCTCAAGTTCGTCGTTTTCTTCAAAATTAAAAAGGCCATAAATTTTTATCTGCGAAAGGAAAAAAGAAACGATGATGAATTCGAAGCTGTTGTGGCCGGAGAGCAAGGATGTCACGTCGATTGAAGGTTAAAGAATTCAAAGCTGTTGTGGTTAGAGAGCAAGGATGTCACACATCAATTAAAGGCTTGAAGTCGAAAATGAACTCGAAGCCCAACTATTTATCGTCGGATGTTGAAGACGTCGAGGATTGAAAGGAGAAATTTGCAGAACTGTTGGTTGGGAGAGAGTTGAGAGAATCTGTCGAGAGAGAGGAGAGAGAGTAAGTAGTTGATTTGGATTGAAGAGGGGTGTGGGTTGGGTTGATTTGTATTTTTGAAAATATTAGAAAGTTTTAAAAATATTAAACTTAATTAACTTTCCTAATGTTGTTTGACCCTTTAAGTTGGTCAATGTCACCAATCCTTCATTCAAAGACTTAAAAGTCACCTTATGTTCAATTTTCTCTAATAAGTATACTTTAGACATTGCTACATCTTCACACATGCCATACTTTAAGGAGAGTATAATTAGTGGATACCCATGGGTTATCCATATTTTAGAATGGATAATATGGATTGACCCATATTTGACCCACTATTAAATGGTTTGGATACCCAACTCATTTAACATGGACAAAATGGACGGATAACCATATAATTTATCTATTTTGCCACCCCTAATGAGAAATGAGAACCAACCATATCTGCATCACATACTATATGATTTTTGTCTGAATTAAATTGAATTATTCCATGCCCTTTTTCATTTTGCTATTAAATTTAATATCAGTGAACTTTGTTTTGTGATAATGTTAAAGTGGCAAGACTATATTGATAATGAACTGTATCTTTTTATTTATTTGGAAGTGAAAGGGATTTGTTTGAAATTTCTCATCAAGACATGGAAAATACAACATATTTCCACTCACAATTCATTATCTTTCTTGGTTTAATTTCCTTTGATCTTAATTTTTTTTAGGGAGGTGCATCCCATTAACAACGAGTTCAATTGAACCCATTTTTCTCAGACACGAAACACAAATATATTAAGAATCCTCACATTTCAGGCATGAGACGATTTGAATAGTTCAACATGTCTATTCAAACTTGGAATTGATTAATATGAATGAAGAAAGTTCAAACACATACAAACAAGCATATGGAGATAATTCCTTGGCAAGACTAAACAATTGTGCATTGACTTAGAGAATGATATCTTCTAAACTTGGAATTGATTAATATGAAGAAAGTTCAAACACATACAAACAAAGCATATGGAGATAGATTTGAACATATGACTAAACATAATGACATCATTAGCCAAACTATGAATATTAACAACAAAGCCTTTTAATTTTGATGGCTTATACATGAGGTTATTCTACTTATTAATTCAAGACAAAGATTATCAACTCAAAATCGTTTAACAGTACATGATGATGGTTTCGAAAATATTCTCTTTACTTCAGTTTTTCACTCTCTTTACAATTACTTTTGCTTCCACCGAGGAAGCAACTGCTCTCCTAAAATGGAAATCAACTTTCAAGAACCAGAATAATTCCTTATTGGCTTCATGGAAACCAAGTTCTGATGCATGCAGCGACTGGTACGGAGTTACATGCATTAATGGTAAGGTAAACACGTTGAATATTACGAATGCTAGTGTGTTTGCTACACTCTATGATTTTCCATTTTCATCTCTCCCTTTTCTTGAGTATCTTAATCTCAGCATGAACAATTTGTCTGGCACCATCCCACCTGAGATTGGTAATCTCACTAATCTTGTGTGTCTTGACTTGAATATCAATCGAATTTCGGGTACAATCCCATCACAAATCGGCTCACTAGTCAAGCTTCAGATCCTCCGCATATTTGGCAACTATTTAAATGGTCCAATTCCAGGAGAAATAGGTCAGCTAAGATCTCTTACTAAGCTATCTTTGGGTGCTAACTCTCTTAATGGCTCTATTCCTCCTTCATTGGGGAATTTGAACAACTTGTTCTATCTGTTTCTTTATGAGAATCAACTTTCTGGCTCCGTTCCCGAAGAAATAGGTTACCTAAGATCTCTTACTGAACTAGATTTGAGTACCAATTTTCTTAATGGTTCTATTCCTCCTTCATTGGGGAATTTGAACAACTTGTCCTATTTGTCTCTTTATGAGAATCACCTTTCTGGCTCCATTCCGGAAGAAATAGGTTACCTAAGGTCTCTTACTGAACTAGCTTTGAGTTTCAACTCTCTTAATGGTTCTATTCCTCCTTCATTGGGGAATTTGAACAACTTGACCCTTTTGTCTCTTCATGAGAATCAACTCTCTGGCCTAATTCCTAGTGTGTTGGGGAATCTGAAAAA
>NC_061122.1:231901892-231946956 GCF_002878395.1 Capsicum annuum | reverse complement strand
ATACTAATATACGATCCCCACGGATCATAGACAGTTGTTTGAATAACCATAATGTTCGGGCCAGCTTAAGCACGTAACATTTCAAGAAAAAGAATACTACAACTTCCAACTACCCTGCACCAGAAAGTTGAAGAATTGATGAGTAAATACTAAGCAAGTAATTTCGGAGAGATCATACTTTCTGTATAAACAAAGCCGTCCTGAATAGGTTCCGAAACAGATTGAGGCCATTAGCGTGATGATTCTTTCGATGTCTTAAATACAGAACCACATTCCAAATCTCTGCAACGGAGTAACACTTCACCATCTGAAAACTTGTATTTCGGTATTGAATAAAGATCGGTACCTTGTATGGTAAACAATCGATTCCAAGATTCCTGGACATCGCAGTCTTTCAGTATCCATAACTTCAATGTGTGGATCCCTCGACGAATATGAGTAGAATATACAGAAAGCATTCCTTCCAATGCCGAAACACCATTTATGCGATTCATGTTGAAAACCAAGGACATTCCTTCCGGCAACGGTATCTCTCCGTACACCTCATTTGAAATACTAAATGAAATCAACATTTTTCCCAGTGACGAATCAAGCCAATGAAACGCGCCATGTACAAATGCTAGAGAATCTTTGGTATCAGACAACACAGGGAAAACACCAGCAGGACGTTTATCAATTTTCCTCCAGGAACCACTTTTCAGCGCGAGAATTTCACAATGTGCTGTGTCGTCAATCTTAAAGATCTTATAGTCGTCACTAGTCGAGTCATATCCCAGTCCGCAAGAAAAATCTTTTGACAGTGAAAATTCTGTACAAGGAAGTACTATTGATTCTCTCGTGGAGGGGTTCCATAGCAAAAGTATGGCTCGTGCGTACTGAGGATAATCACGTAACTTGATAAGAGCCAAGCCATCGTAACAACAATACATTCTGAACCTCCATGGTCTAGGATTAGAAGGCCAATCAAGTTTTTGTACATTCTCAGCCAATCGAACTGACGATAAAGAAGCCGATGACAAAGAAGAACAATGCAAGGGAAACTCGCCATGAAGAACAAGAATTTTTTGAGAATTTTGGTTATTCTTCGCATGATTGAGATGCTTCAATGTATAGTAAGGCTCGGATATCAATGTCATCCAATACTTCGAAACACATTTAAATCGTAGAAGAGACAGTACCGGTAGCCTACTGAGAATATCCATAATTATTTCTTCTTGCAAGTGAACTTCCATCGTCCCATCAACATCCATCTTCTTTGAACGCTTCACAACTCTCTTCCCTACAATCCAAAAATTTTGGTTAGCGCAATGAAGCAAGTGGTGAAGCCAGGATTTTCAGCAAGGGAACTCAAACTCTAACGAACTAAACATACAAAGAAACTAAGCAAACTCAACATCTACATACATAAAGGGCAGCTCGGTGTACTAAAGCTCCCTCTATGCGCAGGGTCGTGCCACACCACAAGAGTGTATTGTACACCGCCTTACCTTGCATTTCTGCCACTGTTTCCAAACCAGTGACCTCCTAGTCACATGGCGGCAACTTTACCAAAGTTTTGGTATGCAGAGTTTAGCCAGATTCAACATCTACCATATATACATATATAAAAATAATTGACCTTCTTTACGTAGTACGATTTTTCAGCTCCGCCATCTAAGTCTTACATGGACGGAAAGCAAAGGGTGGTCTGGTGCACATTCTTTGTCAACTAAAGTTTTGGCATGCAGAGTTTAAATCAGGAAATAGTCGAGGTCATACGAGCAAACGCAGATAATGACATTACAAGAACACAATAAAAAAAACAAATTATACAAAAGGAAAAAGATACCTTTGAAAAGATTTGGCTTTTGTTTCATCTTTAAAGCTTACTTTTTTCTATTTGCTTTCATTTAAGTGCTTAGAATTTCTCCTTTGAAAGATTTTTAATCTTTTCCTACTTTTAATATGATATGGTATTTTCCTCTTTCTTTTCTATTTTCCCACTTTGGTATGATAAGGTATTAATTAAACTTGGTTGTTCAAATATATGAAAAATTCAAACTCGGCGATGCTTGATTATTATATTTAATAAAACGAAAAAAAAAATCAAAATTTTAAAAAAATGGATTAACTCTTATAATAAAATACTATTACATGAATTGTAACAAAAAAAAGGCAGCCCGGTACGTAGCCTCACCTTACATTTCTGCAAGGGGCTGTTTTCAAGGCTTGAACCCGTGACCTTCTGATCACATGGCAACAACTTTACCAGTTACTCCAAGGCTCCCCTTCCATTACATGAATTGTGACAATGTAAAGTAAAAAATTGAGGATCTTTCATGTGTTCAAAGTTGTGTATCCTTAAGGAATTGATTCTCATCGTTGTACTCGATATGTTGGATTACTTTCTCTAAGGATAAAATACATATACATGTCGCAAGTGTAGCGGTACCTCAAACACCTACAACTGGTCGCATTCAAGGGCGTCGATTTTTTTGTTTGTTAAAAATTCGTATGCGTCTCTATTTATAGCCAAAACATCTATTCTGAAATAAGTTTAGTGCCGGTTCGGAAAATACACTAAAAAGGACGACAAAAATATGCTAAAATTTAGTTCGAGTGGTACTAGGACCCTCGTGAAATTGGAGTGCGTCGTAGCAAATTTAATCATAGTTCAGGACGTACTAGAAGCTTTACTCAATTTTTTATTTTATTTTCTATTTATCATTCATGCCAATACTTAACTCCCAACATTTATTTCACACTATACGACGTACAAAATAATATAGTCCTTTAACGATTAGAGAGTCTTGTTTACGAGGAGAGTTTTTTTCTCGAAATTTTTGTACTATTATATTAGTATATTTGTAACAAATCTGCAAGACCACCACTACGCTGCAGCAACAAGGACAAACAGCCCCCTAAATACTTGGACCAATATGTGGTCCCAAATGCCAAGCAAGGGCCAGCTGTGCCAGTCCAGTAGCACCAGTAGCACCAGCAGCACCAGGTAGTGCTGCCAGGAGCTCTGCAACATAACTTATCTATATAATCAAAAGAGATGCTACCAAAGAGGATCATGGATGAAGTTGTCTTTTAATTTCTTAGCTTGTAATTGTCAGGAATCTCCCTCCATTCTTGTTTTTTTTCCTTTTTAGCTTGTCTACGGCTTTCAGTAATTGTAAGTTGTTCTCTATCTTTTAATACATGTTAGTTTGTTCCATTTGGTGCTTTCATTGAACCTCCTCTACCAATGGGTGATGGTACTCACAATACTCATTTGCGGACATTGGACGATGCCGTCAAACATCTACAAGAAGAAGTTGTTTCTCACAGTAAGCCTTTTGATTCCATTAACACCACTCTTCAAGATATTTTGTCTCAACTTTCCACCCTTCAGATCCAGCATCAAACCACCCCAGCCTCTGAAAAAAGCCCTAATCCAATCTCCCTTGCTCCTTCTTCCATTCCCCCACCTCAAAATTTCATTTACCAAAACCTCTCTTCCCCAACGCGAAACCCTAATTTTACCCAATTTCTTCCTCCACCACCTATGCAACAACACCCCCTTTCACCTTTTCGTAGAGACAACCCCCTTACACCCTTTCGTCGAGACAAACCTGCACCAATCGACTTACCAAAATTTGATGGCCAACATGCTGAAAGTTGGGTGTTTCAGGCCAACTGAATCCTCCCTCTTTACTATCAGCTATCAAGCTTTGTCTGGTAGACCTTTCACCGTCACTTCTCTTCGATTCACATGTCAGGTCAAAGGCCACACGGCTCAAGTTCTCATTGATGACGGGAGCACTCATAATTTTATCACTTCTCGTGTTGCAAAATCTCTTAAACTACCCATTGAATCTTCTGCCAAATTCTCTTTTTTGGTGGGTAATGGTCACAATCTTCCATGTTTGGGTGTCATCCGTGATCTTTCCATCACTATACAAGGCCACACTGTCTCCACAGACTTCTTTGTCATTGATTTACATGGTTCTGACTTGGTTTTAGGGGTGATATGGTTGGCGACTTTGGGTCCAATCGTGACAGATTATGCCCAACGTCTCTTTCAATTCGATTTCCAAGGGAAATGTGTCTCATGCTGGAGATCCTCCTCCCACACTGCAACAAGTCCAACCTTCTGCGTTGCGTCGTTTTAACTAAACAAATTCCATTTCTTGTTTGCTTCGTTTGGAGCTTTTATCTCCAATGACAGCCCCAGAATCGGACCACCCACCTGCTCTTACCCAGCTGCTCGACTCTTATCTGGATGTGTTTGTGTCTCCAACAGCTCTACCACCTTCACGTCCTCAAGATCAACGCATTTCGCTAATTCCTGGCTCTACCCCCGTGAATGTCCGCCCATATCGCTATCCTCATTTTCAGAAGGGTGAGATTGAACGCTTGGTCTGTGATATGCTCAAATCTGGTGTCATTCAACCTAGTTTCAGCCCTTATTCATCCCCTGTTTTGCTGGTGCGTAAGAAAGATGGCACTTGGCGCTTTTACGTCGACTACAACAACAACAACAACAAACCCAGTGTATTCCCACCTCGTGGGGTCTGGGGGGGGGTAGGATGTACGCAGTCCATACCTCTACCTCTGAAGAAGTAGAAAGGCTGTTTCCGATAGACCCCGGCTCAAGACACGCGGTACCACACAAACACATAGTAAAGCACAGCACAAGGTTACAAGATTACATAACATAAATACGGCACCCATAAGTAATCTAAAACAAAGGAAAACACACAGATCCATAATAAAACATGGGACACGGACTCCTAACATGAATAAACCCCCACCAAGTAGTTCCCTACACTAGCGACTCAGGCTGGCCCTAGTCCTCTGCCCTGATTCGCGTCCTCCAGACCTTCCTATCTAGGGTCATGTCCTCGGTGAGCTGTAACTTCTCCATGTCTCGCCTAATCACCTCACCCCAGTACTTCTTCGGCCTACCCCTACCCCGCTTAAACCCATCCAACGCTAGCCTCTCACACCTACGGACCGGGGCATCCATGCCCCTCCTCTTCACGTGTCCGAACCATCTCAATCGGGCTTCCCGCATCTTGCACTCCACTGGTGTCACACCAACCTTCTCCCGGATGTTCTCATTCCGAACTCTATCCCCTCTAGTCAGCCCACACATCCAGCGCAACATCCGCATTTCTGCCACCCTCATCTTTTGGATGTGGGAGTTCTTCACTGGCCAACACTCCGCTCCATACAACATGGCCGGACGGACTACCGCCCTGTAGAATTTGCTTTTAAGCTTAGGCGGCACCTTCTTATCACACAGCACCCCCGACGCGAGCTTCCACTTCATCCATCCCGCCCCAATACGGTGCGAGACATCCTCATCAATCTCACCGTTACTCTGGATCACGGACCCGAGATACTTGAAACTCTCCCTCTTACCTACCTCCTGTGATTCCAGCTTCACTACTACCTCGTTCTCTCTCCTCATGTCATTAAACTTGCATTCCACATACTCTGTCTTGCTTCTGCTCACCCTGAACCCTTTATACTCAAGGGTTTGCCTCCACACCTCTAATTTGTCGCTCACACCCTCTCGGGTCTCAGCTATCAGAACTACATCGTCTGCAAAAAGCATACACCACGGCACCTCCCCTTGAATACGCCGCGTCAACACATCCATTACCACTGCAAACAAAAAGGGACTAAGAGTAGATCCCTGATGATACCCTGTCCGGACCGTGAAATGTTCTGAGTCTCCTCCCGCAGTCCTCACCTTAGTTTTCGCTCCATCATACGTATCCTTGATTGCTCTGATATATGTCAGCGGTACTCCCCTCACCTCCAAGCATCTCCAAAGCACCTCCCTAGGGACTTTGTCGTAGGCCTTCTCCAGGTCGATAAACACCATGTGCAGGTCCTTCTTCCTCTTCCTATACTGTTCCACCAACCTCCGTACCAGGTGAATTGCCTCCGTCGTCGAGCGGCCAGGCATAAATCCAAACTGGTTTTCTGAAATAGACACTATCCGTCTCAGCCTCACCTCGACCACTCTCTCCCAGATTTTCATAGAGTGACTCAATAACTTAATACCCCTATAGTTGTTGCAACTCTGGATGTCCCCCTTATTCTTATAGAAAGGTATCATGGTGCTCCACCTCCAAGCCTCGGGCATCTTTGCCGTCTTGAAGATTTCATTAAACAATCCCGTCAACCACCTCAGACCAGCCTCTCCAACGAACTTCCAAAACTCGGCCGGTATCTCATCCGGCCCAGTCGCCCTACCCCTTCGCATTCTGCGAACAGCCTGTCTAACCTCTTCTACCTTAAAACGTCTACAATAGCTAAAATCCCGACACTCCTCTGAGTGCTCCAGTTCCCCTAACACAATAGCTCTATCCCCTTCGTCATTCAAAAGCCTATGAAAGTACGACTGCCATCTATTCTTAATGTGGCCGTCTTCCACCAACACTCTACCGTCCTCCCCCTTAATGCACCTCACCTGATCGAGGTCACGACCCTTCCTCTCCCTAGCCTTATCGAGTCTAAACAACTTTTTCTCCCCTCCCTTCCCCTGTAACCCTGCATACAGGCTCTCAAAGGCGGCCGTCTTAGCTGCCGTGACTGCTGACTTAGCCTCCTTCCTCGCTAGCTTGTACTCTTTCCTGTTTACCCGCTTCTCCTCTTCGTCCTTACTCTCCACCAACTTGGCATACGCCCCTTTCTTGGTCCCCACTTTCTTCTCCACCTCTTCATTCCACCACCAATCCCCCTGATGGTGCCCGGCCCGGCCCCTAGAAACCCCCAACACCTCACTTGCATTCTCCCTAATGCACCTAGTCGCCCTATCCCACATACTATCCACGTCTCCCCTACACTCCCACACCCCCATTCCTGCCAACTTCTCCCCTATCTCCCACGCATTCACTGGCGTCAAGCCGCCCCACTTAATTCTAGGTCTACACTCCCCACTCCTCCTCTTTCTATTCTTCTTTATACCCAAATCCATAACCAAGAGCCTATGTTGGGTCGAAAGGTTCTCACTCGGGATGACCTTACAGTCCTTACACCATGCCCTATCCCTTTTCCTAAGCAACACAAAGTCAATCTGGGTCCTAGCTACCGCGCTTCGAAAGGTGATCAGGTGCTCGTCCTTCTTCGGGAAGCCCGAGTTCACCACCACCAGCCCAAAGGACCTCGCAAACTCCAGTAGGGTAGCCCCCTCCTCATTTCTCTCCCCAAAACCAAAACCACCATGCACATCACCAAAGCCTCCCGGTAGCGCCCCGATGTGGCCGTTGAAATCTCCTGCTACAACAATCTTCTCCGAGCTTGGCACGCCTCTCACCACCTCCTCCAAGGCCTCCCAAAACCGCATCTTCACCTCCCCCTCCGATCCCACTTGCGGTGCATAGGCACTACACACGTTCAGGGTAAACCCCCGAATGACCAACTTAATAGTCATCAACCTATCATTGATCCTCTTCACCTCTACTACCTGACCTCTAAGCTCTTCATCCACTAAGATGCCAACTCCATTCCTACGCCTCTCGCTCCCAGAGTACCACAGCTTGTAACCATCCACATCCCTAGCCTTAGACCCTACCCACTTGGTCTCCTGAACACACGCAATGTTGATCCTTCTCTTCCTAAGGGTCTTCACAAGCTCTATGGACTTGCCCTGCAGGGTCCCTATATTCCAAGACCCAACCCTCAGCCTACCTTCACTACCCGCACGCCCTCCACTACTTCCCCCGCGGCCAAACCTTGGCCTCCCTCCCACTCCCGCCCTTTCCTCATCCCCCGCCCCCACCACTGCCCCCCGCCCCAACCCCCTCGGACATGACCCTATCCACCCATTACTGCCCACAGCCACAACTAGGCGCTTTTACGTCGACTACCAGGCATTAAATTCTATCACAATTAAGGATCGATTTCCCATCCCTACAGTGGGGGACCTATTTGAAGAACTTCACGGTGCTTGTTTCTTTTCTAAACTTGATTTGTTGGCCGGGTACCATCAAATTCGACTACATCCTGATGACATTGAGAAGACGGCATTTCGCACCCATGATGGCCACTTTGAGTTTGTTGTAATGCCATTTGGGCTGTCTAATGCCCCGTCCACATTTCAAGCCACCATGAATGCCATATTCAAACCTTTCTTAGTTGACAATGGATCTCCAGATTCCACTCGTGAAGATTTTCCCCCTCTGTCACGAGCTCCCTCGTTCTTTTGAGATAGGGAATGGTAGACCGGTGGTTGTGTTTACGGAAGATGAAGATGAGCTACAAGCTCTAACCTGCAAATGGACTCGATTGACATCATTAGGAGAGAGTTTGCATTATGTCTTCCCAAATTTCGATAACATTGAGGACAACCTTCATGTGGCATCTAGGAACTTCATAGCTCTGGGAAGTAATAAAAGGGCAGCTCGGTGCACTAAAGCTCCCGTTGTGCGTAGTGTCCGGGGAAGGGCCCCACCATAAGGGTGAATACGCAGCCTTATCTTACATTTCTGTCAGAGACTTAGCAACTTTACCAGTTTCCCCTTCAGCTCTGGGAAGTAATAACAATACGAAATCATCAAAAGGACCTCCTGTAAATCTAGTCCCAATTTTGGATTAGCCTCCCATGGCATCACTACGTTTGGGATGCTCTATGTCGCGTTGTCGAGCCAACTGGTACCCCTCTTGCTATCGATAAGGCCACTAGCACACAAACTAGACCTACAACAGCAAAGAGGTCTGTAGTGTAGCAATCCTGAACATAGCACCACCATCGAGATGGCCTTGAATATGGAAAAAGATAAGAATGCTATGGAACAGAAAATGAATAAGGCTAACACTAAGGAAGGATAAAAAACAGGAAACAGCAACAACATCAGAAAGGAGACTAGTGAATACAGGCAACACGAGGACAGTTCAAAGAACACCCCCTTACCCCACAAGACAATTGCCGACATGGAAACGATGGATGCAAAAAAACAATGTCAACAACAAAGTCGAAAGAATCCCAATACTTCAATTGTGAACCACTTTAAAAGCGCGCAGAGGAAGAAATAAAGCTACCAAAACGAAGGAAATAGAATATCCAGAGATTATCATGGACAAGAAAAATCAATTTTTAGAACAATTTTGAAAAAAACAAAATGCAAAAGTAGCGAAGCACCTAAAAAGTATGTTTATACGATCTAGGCACGTATTTGAAGTTTCTCCGGGATTAGTAAGGCGAAAAGTGATCACCCCAGCCTACTGGGAGCTCTAACATGAGCTATCGATGAGATATGCTCTGCTGAAAAGATTTTAAAAGAAAACAAACCACATCGCATCTGGTTGAACTGTCACCCCTAGCCACACGAGACAATCTTGTACTTTGCCACATACGTGAGTTCAGTCTTCCAAGACCTACCAGAGTTCTGTGCTTGGTGAAAATACAAAATATTTTCAGGCACAACGGTAGCAGAAAACTAGATGAAGCAAAACAAACATGGATTTTTTTCAGAATGAGAGAACTTCAAAGTTCCATACTTGAAGATGACACTGATGAGAATATTTTTTTGATAATCGAGAAATCCTCGAATGCTAGCTGACACATTGGAACTGAACATTAATGTGCTTCAGCATGCTGTCTAAATAATAAAAACACAATGGAACTAATACAAAGTGATTAGTTCAACTAGGCAGATAGTTCATACAATCACTTTTAGTTTTTGACAAAAGTCACATGCAACGCAAGGTTAAGCCCCGAAAAATGACAAAATCTAACTCGTCACAACGCTGTAAATTGCGCACTTTGACATCCTGATATATGTTCCCAACAGGTCGAGCAGCTTAAGCACATACGTGAAGTTGTATGACCACTGCCAGTTCTGCGACTCCTGCAATATAAGCAAATGATGAGCTACAACAGCTTCTCTTAACAGAACCTCGTAATATTTCAAGGAAAAAGAAAACTACCACTAACATTAAAATGAAAAAGAGGTTGTAGTATGATTACCTCGAAAAGATGATGTCCTGATCGTACATGAGTAAATACTAAGTAAGTAATTTTGGAGAGATCAAGCTTTCTGTATAAACAAATCCATTCCGAATACATTCTGAACGAGATTGAGGCCAAAAACCAGATGATTCTTTGGTTGCTTAAATATATAACCACAACGGTCAAAATGCTTGCAACGGAGTAACACTTCACCATCTGAAAACCTGTATTCTGGTACCAAAGAATAAAGATCGGTACTTTGGATAGTAAAAAATCGAGTCCAAGATTCCTTAATACCATAGTCTTTCACTATCCATAAGTTAAAAGTGTACTTCCACTGATCATAATGAGTAGTACAAATACAAATCATCTCTCCCAATACCGAAAGGCCATGTTTGACGCAATTCATGCCCAGAATCACAAACTTTCCATCTGGAAATGGTATTTCTTTGAATACCTCATCTGAAATATCGTATGAAGTCACAGACTCATCCCGTGACAAACCAAGCCAATGAAATGCTCCATGTACAAAAGTCAGAGAGTCCATATGAGACAACCACGAGCGGTAAATGCCAGTAGGCTTACCTATTATTCTCCACGAACCACTTTTCAGTGCAAGAATTTCACTACATGATTGGTAACCGATCTTAAGGATCGTATAGTCACCACTAGTTGCATCATACCCCAATCCGCAAATATAATCCACTGACGGTAAAAATTCTGTACTACGAAGTACTGTTGATTCTCTTGTGGAAGGGTTTCATAGCAAAAGTATAAGATGTTTAATATTATCATATTTACGAACCCCTACAAGAACCAAGCCATCGCAGCAACAATATATCTTGCAATTCCTTGGTTTACTGCCATAAAGCCAATCAAGTTTTTGTACATTCTCAGTAAATTGAGCCAACGGTAAAGAAGCTGGCGTTAAAGAGGAGAGATGCGAGGTAAACATGTCCTTAAGAAAAAGAATTTTTGGGGAATTTTGGTTATTCTTGGCAAGCTTGAGGTGCTTCATCGTAAAGTAAGGCTCGGAGATCAATGCCATCCAAATCTTCGAAACACATTTGAATCGAAGAAGAGATCGCACAGGTAGCCTGCTGAGGATGTCCACAACTATTTCTTCGTTGAAGTGGATTCCCGTAGCACCATCAACATCCATCTTAATTTTCACCTCAAAATGCTTCGCAACTCTCTTCCCTTCAATTAAAAATTGTGCTTATTAATCCCATATAGACCATAAGACATAAGCAGCACCGCATAAAGGCGGATCTAGAATCTCAAGTTTATAAGCTCTAGATGCTAGAAAAGGTAACTTGTTGAGTTCTGGCAAAATTATTATACACATTAAATAGATTCTTAACACAAATACAGGATTTTTGCCAAAATTACCGGATTTTGCCTAACTCGTAACTAGTACTCTAGCTCGGCCGCCTACGGATTTAGGACGTCATAGCTAACTCAAATACCGCCTTTAAAAGGGTAAAGAAGAACACACAAAAAAACAAGCAGAAAATACGCGGAGATCAAGAAGAAAGAAACAGATACCTTTGAAACGATTTGCCTTTCTTGTCATTTTTAGAACTTCCTCTTCTCTACTGCTTTGATTTGAATGCTTAGGGTTTCTCCTTTTGGAGCTTCCTCTTCTTTATATACAAGTTCTACGACACGTGATTTGCACGTGTATTTCGAGTCATAGTAGTTCTTCGACACGTGTGTTGCACGTGTATTCCAAGTCATGTAACATGTAATTTTTCAACTTCATGTAACATTGTTCCCTTGATATATCTAATAGAACAAATAAAATTTGAAAATCAAAATGAAAGAAGAATAGTTCAGCTCTTAAAAGAATAAAAGTGTGTTACACAAAAATTGAAGATAATTACTTCACACTATACGACGATGTCCACATTAATGTAGTATTGTAATTAGGGATTGGAGAGTCTTTTAAAGGGGAGAATTTATTATCTCGATATTTTATACTCTTCAATATAGTACAGTTGTTCATCTATCCCGTATAAATGAAGGTCAATTGATCAAACCACATTAAATTACTTTATTATATCGCCTGGTTATGTACATACCTTGTATGCAACTCCCATCGCTACTAAATTTAACCAGCAACAGGGATGGGCTTAACCATTTCACCAATTTGTAAAGCGTCATTTTGAGGTTAATGCCTCTATAAGCTATCCCCATTGAGCCAGCAAAGTGTTGCCGGGTCTTCCTGAAGTTGCTTATAATCTATTAGCAATAACAGCAACACCTCACTACCAAACACGCTGAGATCAACTATATGAATCATTATCTTTGATTTCATCATTTTTCTAACTATTCCAATCAAAATAGTAGGTACTACTTTCAACTATATTGCATCAGATAGCTGAATTTATGACATCAAAACAAATAAGTGGTAGTATCATGATTACCAAGAAAAAAGTGTCGCGATCATACACAAGCAATATTAACGAAGTAGTGATTTTGGAGAGATTGATAACCAAGCTACTTCCGACAACCCGTGGAATAGAGGGAACTCACAAACCTCCTACATCAACACCGCAGACAACAGATCTTAACAGCAGCATAGAATCAAACTCTACACTTGCTAGCTCTTTTTATATAGCAAATGGTAAACCAGTGGTTGTGTTTACGGAAGATGAAAAAGAGATGCTAGCTCAAACCTGCAAATGGATAATAATTTGTAACCTCTCCCACGTACGTCCCTTGATTGACATCATTAGGAGAGAATTTGGCAAGGTTATGGCTGCCAAAGGTTGGATTAACCTCCCATGGGATTACTACGTTTGGGATGCTCAATGCCGCATTGTGGAGCCAATTGGTACCCGTCTTGCTATGGATAAGGCCACTAGCATACAAACTGACTTAACCAAACCCCTAGTCAATGAAATCTTACTTGAAAACAGAAACAAAGGCGGCCACATGACAGTGATCACACAAGTCGTGGAATATGAAACTATATCAGCATATACTGCTCCTGTTGCAGGATGCAAGGGAATGGTGATGAGAAATGTAGATGACGCAGAAAGAGAACTCAAGGTCAAGTTCACAAAGAGTTCGGAAATGTAGCAAAACCCTGAACAAAGCGCCATCATCCAGATGGCCATGACTGCAGAAAAAGATAAGAATGCTACAGAAACAGAAAATGAAGAAGGCTGACACTAAGGAAACCAGGATATCTCAGAAAGGATATAAAACAGGAAACAGCAACAACATCAGAAAGGAGATTAGCGAATACAGGCAACACGAGAGAAGTTCAAAGAAAACCCCCTTACCGCGCAAGACAAATGCCAACATGGAGACGATGGATGCAACAAAACAATGTCAGCAAGAAAGTAGAAAGAACCCCAATACTTCAGTTGTGAGCCAAAACGAACACGCCTGCTACCTACTGTACTGGATCTTCGACCAGGCATCCTACCTTTACCGAGTCGGAACCAACACATTGCATTGCGCTCGAACAGTTGAACGGCCGCCGGCCAGAAACTTCCGTGCACAAATATGGATTCATTCCTCGTACCTGGTCTAACCTCACAACCCTTTGCAGGTTGGTAATAAGTCAGTCTTGTTTGGTAAGGCAGAATTGAACAAAGAAAAGAGAGTGCTCGACCTGAACAATGGCTAACAAAGACCGTAAATACATAGATAACTACTCCTCCCCTTCTCCTTAAGGCTTTAAGGTGAACCGTATGGCGGCTGGAAGAAAGAAGGCCACAACTTTAAGAAAACCAAAGAAAGTGGCGGAGTGACAAGGCAGAACACCAAAGCTACAAAAGTGCAAAGAGGAAGAAATAAAGCTGCCCAAACAAAGGAAATAGAATATCGAGAGATTATCATGGACAAGAAAAATCATTTTTTAGAACAATTTTGAAAAACAAAATGCAAGAGTAGCTAAGCACCTAAAAAGTATGTTTATACAATCTAGGCATGTATTTGAAGTTTCTCCGTGATTAGTAAGGCGAAAAGAGATCACCCTAGCCTACTGGGAGCTCTAACATGAGCTATCGACAAGATACGCTCCGCTGAAAAGATTTGAAAAGAAAATAAACCACATCTCATCTGGTTGAATTGTCACCCCTAGCCACGAGAGACAATTTTGTACTTTGCCACATACGTGAGCTCAGTCTTCCAAGACTTGTCAGAGTTCTGTGCTTGGTGAAAATACGAAATATTTTCAGGCACAACAGTAGCAGAAAACAGATGGAAGCAAAACAAACATGTATTTTTTTCAGAATGAGAGAACTTCAAAGTTCAGTACTGAAAAAATGTATTTCGAAAAGGATGCAAAGCAGATCATTAATGTGCTTCAGCATGGCATCTAAATAATAAAAACACAATGAAACTGATATAATGTGATCAGTTCAACAAGGCAGATAGTTCATACAACCACTTTTTGTTTTTGAAGAAAGTCATACGCAACGCAAGGTTAATCCCTGAAAAATAACAAAATCTAACTTGTTACAACTCTGTAAATTGCCCAGTTTGACATCCTAATGTATGTTCCCAACAGGTCGAGCAGCTTAAGCACGTACGTGAAGTTGTATGACCACTGCCAGTTCTGCGATTCCTACAATATAAGCAAATGATGAGCTACAACAGCTTCTCTTAACAGAACCTCGTAATATTTCAAGGAAAAAGAGAACTACTACTAACATTAAAATGAAAAAGAGGTTGTAGTATGATTACCTCGAAAAAATGTTGTCTTGATCGTAAATGAGTAAATACTATGTAAGTAATTTTGGAGAGATCAAGCTTTCTGTATAAACAAATCCATTCTGAATACATTCTGAACGATATTGAGGCCAAAAACCAGATGATTCTTTGGTTGTATTAAAAAGATAACCACAACGGTCAAAATGCTTGCAACGGAGTAACACTTCACCATCTGAAAACCTGTATTCTGGTACCAAAGAATAAAGATCAGCACTTTGTATAGTGAAAAATCGATTCCAAGATTCCTTCACACCATAGTCTTTCATTATCCATACGTTGAAAATGTACTTCCACTGATCACGATGAGTAGAACAAATACAAATCATTTCTCCCAAAACAGAAAGGCCATGTTTGACGTATTTCATGTCGGGAACCACAAACATTCCATCTAGCAATGGTATTTCTTTGAATACCTCATTTGTAATATCATATGAAGTCACAGAATCATTCCGCGACAAACCAAGCCAATGAAATGCTCCATGTACAAAAGCCAAAGAGTCCATATCAGACAACCACGAGGAGTAAATGCCAGTAGGCTTACCAATTATTCTCCACATACCACTTTTCAATGCAAGAATTTCACTGCATGATTGGTAACTGATCTTAAGGATCATATAGTCACCACTAGTTGAGTCATATCCCAATCCGCAAGTATAATCTTCTTGCGGTAAAAATTCTGTACTAGGAAGTACTACCGATTCTCTTGTGGAAGGGTTCCATAGAAAAAGTATGAGATGGTTAGTATTATCATATCTACGAACCCCCACAAGAACCAAGCCATCGTAGCAACAATATATCTTGCAACTCCATGGTTTACCGCCATAAAGCCAATCAAGTTTTTGTACATTCTCAGTAAATTGAGTCGACGACAAAGAAGCTGGTGTTAAAGAGGAAAAATGCAAGGAAAACATGTTCTTAAGAAAAAGAATTTTTGGGGAATTTTGGTTATTCTTGGAAAGCTTGAGATGCTTCAGCGTAAAGCAAGGCTCGGAGATCAATGCCATCCAAAACTTCGAAACACATTTGAATCGAAGAAGAGACCGCACAGATAGCCTGCTGAGGATGTCCACAACTATTTCTTCATTGAAGTAGATTCCCCTAGCACCATCAACATCCATCTTAATTTTTTCCTCAAAATGCTTCGTAGCTCTTTTCCCTTCAATTAAAGATTGCGCTTATTAATTTCATATAGACCATAAAACATAAGCAGCACCGCGCAGAGGCGGATCTAGAATCATAAGTTTATGAGTTCTAGATGCTAGAAAAGGTAACTTGTTGGGTTCTGGTAAAATTATTATACATATTAAATAGATTCTCAACACAAATACAGGATTTTTGCCAAAATTACTGAATTTTGCCGAATTAGTAACTAGTAATCCAGCTCGCCCGCCTATGGAGTTAGTACGTCAAAGCTAACTCAAGTACCACCTTTACAAGGGGTAAAAAGAGGAAAAGGGCAGCCCAATGCACCACGCTACCGCTATGCGCAGTGTCCGAGGAAGAGCCCCCACCACAAGGGTGTATTGTACGAAGCCTTACCTTGCATTTCTGCCAGAGGCTATTTCCAAGGCTTGAACCATGACCTCTTGGTCACAAGGGGTAGAAAGAACACGAAACAAAAATACAAACAAGCAGAAAACACACAGAGATCAAGCAGAAAGAAACAGATACCTTGGATACGATTTGCCTTTCGAGTCATCTTTACAGCTTCCTCTTCTCTATTGCTTTGATTTGAAAGCTTAGGGTTTCTCCTTTTGGAGCTTCCTTTTCTTTATATACTAGTTCTTCGGCACGTGTATTCCGAGTCATGTAACATGTAATTATTCTACTTCTGATATGATACACTGTTTCCTTGCTATATTGTTATATCTGATTGAACAAATAAAATTTGAAAATCTTAAAACAAAAAAATTGTGTTACACAGAAATTAAAGATACCTACTTCACACTATCCGACAACGTCCACATTAATATAGTACTTTATTAGGGATTGAAGAGTATTTTTTAAGGGGAGAATTTATCCTCTCGATATTTTTATACGCTTCTATATTAATTCAATTGTTTCTATCGCATATAAATGTAGGTCAATTGATCAAACCACGTTAAATTACTTCATTTTATCGCCTGGTTTATATACACACTCTTATGTAAAGTTAAAATCTTGTCTTCATTGATCATTGATGTGCAAAATGTTACAATTTAACCTTCGCGTACCATATTTGCCTTAGTACCACACTGCTTCTCCACTTTCTCCTCCATCTTTCTCCTTAATCCCGTACCTTGTTTTGAACCCGTTCAAGTTAAGCTCTAATACTGATTTCCAACATTATATATGTGCATCAACAAGAATAGAAACCAAAGCTTATTCATAGTAATATTTAGAACAAAAAGAACATCATATTTCTTCTTCTTTCCATGTGATATGACTTTATGATACAGGTAAAGTCTCATGTTAAACATAGGATCGATGTCAACAGGGGCTCGTGTTGTCGCTGTTAAGAATGTCTTGGCAAAACTGCAATTCACATCACCTGTGTGTACCTTAAACTTGTATATGGACTAATTTACTGTTATAGTTCTGTTTTAAGCTGTAGATTTCTTCTTTGTTTATTATTTGTGAAGTATTGAGGAGAGGTAATTAGACAAGACAAAGCATCTTCTGTTTATCGAGGACATGACCTTATATAGGAGGTCGTGGAGGTCGCGTATTAGGCTAGAAGGTTAGTAAGGTTACGTTGTTGAGTGTCCTCTCCCTTTCATGCAAGATAGGCTTGGTGGTAGTTTGGCGCACCGTACCTGTTTCTCCTTTAATACCAATAATATTAGCAACATTCTCATAGTTTCTTGTCCTTAGATTTTTGTTACTACTAATTGTTTCTGGTGCTTTGGTTATTGCATTTCTTTTGTGTTGTTGTTACTGCTCCTATTTTTTTGGATTGTTCTATAATGCTTCATCTATTATTTAAAAGGACAGCCCGGTGCACTAAAGCTCCCGCTATGCGCAGAGTTCAGAGAAGGGCCCCACCAGAAGGGTGTATTGTACGCAGCCTTACCTTACATTTCTGCCGGAGACTGCTTCCAAGGCTTGAACACGTGACCTCCAGGGCATATGTTCATCTATTATTTGTTGTCCTTTTTATGCGTTACTTGAGTCGAGGGTTTTTCGGATCTGAGTTGTTTGCCTTTCAACTTTGGATCTTACTGTTACACAAATATGAGGCAGTGTCATAATAGTAGTTAGTATCTGTCCATGTCAGCAGTTACAATTAGTGATAGAAGATGGCATAGTCGATTCCTAAATTACTCGAACTCTTCAAAAATGTTGTTGCACCAGTGTAGATCCTCCAAAAAGGCACTATTTTTGAAGGATCCAACACATACCACTATGACATTTTTGAAGAGACTGAGCACCATAGAATTTGATTCAGTCTCTTAATGGTTCACTGGGGTACACAACGTTTAGGGTGACCGGTTATGACTCAAAGAGACCACTGCAAATTTTAGTGGAAACTGGAAGCTCTCGTAACTTCATTGATCCTGAAGTAGTGAAGCAACTGGAATGTCCAACTAAAGCAACACCACCGCAGCTCTTACTGGTTCACTGGGATACAAAACATTGAGAGTGACTGGTTATCACTCAAAGAAACCTCTGGACATATTAGTAGACACTGGAAGCTCCCATAACTTCATTGATCTTGTAGTGGTGAAGCAATTGGAATGTCCAACTAAAGCAACAACACTAACGTTAGTAGCTACAGCTAATGGTATTGATATGAAGGTGGACAGTGTTTGCGAAATCTCTTGGTTAGTGCAGGGTGCTGAGTTTGCTGGTGAATTCTTACTACTGCCACTGGGTTCTAGGAGCAGTAAGAATTTGTTGACAATCTAATTAAGACAAGACAGCATCTAGGAACTTTATAGCTCTGGGAGGTAATAACAATATGAAAATCATCAAATGGATCACCTCTTTCAAACCTGAAACCAATGAAAATAGAGCCTCAATTTGGGATCACTATGTTTGGAATGCTCTATGTCACATTGTGGAGCCAATTGGTACCCCTCTTGCTATCGATAAGGCCACTAGCACAAAAATTAGACCTACGACGGCAAAAATCAAGGTAGAGATCGACTTAACCAAACCCCTAGTCAGTGAAATCTTACTAGAAATCAGAAACAAAGAAGGCCACATGACAGTGATCGCCCAAGTCGTGGAATATGAAACTATGGTGATGAGAAATGTGGAGAGTTACACCCCGAACTGAAATTTGAAAGGGAAATACAGGAAAACAATAAGGGTGCACTCTCCAGAGACAATGCAGAAGGAGAACTCAAGGTCAAGTTCACAAAGAGGTCGTTAATGCATGTAGCAATCCTGAACAAAGCGCCAACATCCAGATGGCCATGACTATGGGAAAAGATAAGAATGCTATGGAAACAGAAAATGAAGGAAACCAGGATATTTCAGGAAGGATAAAACAGGAAACAGCAACAACATCAGAAAGTAGATCAGCGAACATAGGCAACACGAGGAAAGTTCAAGAAAACACCCTTACTCCACAAGACAAATGCCAACATGGAGGCGATGGATGCAACAAAACAATGTCAACAAGAAAGTCGAAAGAATCCCAATACTTCAATTGTGAACCACTTTAAGAAAACCAAAGAAAGTGGAGGAATGACAAGGCAGAACACCAAAGCTACAAAAGTGCAAAGAGGGAGAAATAAAGCTGCCCAAACGAAGGAAATAGAATATCCAGAGATTATCATGGACAAGAAAAATCATTTTTAGAACAATTTTGAAAAAACAAAATGCAAGAGTAGCTAAGCACCTAAAAAGTATGTTTATACAATTTAGACATGTATTTGAAGCTTCTCCGGGATTAGTAAGGAGAAATGAGATCACCCTAGCCTACTGAGAGCTCAAACATGAGCTATCAACAAGATACACTCTGCTGAAAAGATTTTAACAAAACAAACCACATCTCATCTGGTTGAACTGTCACCCCTAGCCACACGAGACAATCTTGTATTTTGCCACATACGTGAGTTCAGTCTTCCAAGACTTGTCAGAGTTCTGTGCTTGGCGAAAATACAAAATATTTTCAGGCACAACGGTAGCAGAAACAGATGAGGCAAAACAAATATGGATTTTTGTCAGAATGAGAGAACTTCAAAGTTCCATACTTGAAGATGACACTGATGAAAATATTTTTTTGATACAAAGTGCATAATTCAACTAGGCAGATAGTTCATACAATCACTTTTTGTTTTTACTGAAGTAAACAAGGTATATGCAACACAAGGGTAGTCCCTGAAAAATAACAAAATCTAACTTATTAATGCTGCAAATTGCCCAGTTTGACATCCTAATATATTTTCCCAACAGGTCGAGCAGCTTAAGCGCGTATGTAAAGTTGTACGGCCCAACCAATCCTGCGACTCCTACAATATAAGCGAATTGAGCTACAATAGCTTCTCTTAACAGAACCTCGGAAAAACAAAACCACTAATAACATTACAATGAAAAAAAGGTTATAGTATGATTACCTCGAAAAGATGTTGTCTTGATCGTACATGAGTAAATACTAAGTAATTTTGGAGAGATCAGGCTTTCTGGATAAACAAATCCATTCCGAATACATTCTGAACGAGATTGAGGACAAAAAACAGATGATTCTTTGGTTGTCTTAAATATATAACCACAACGGTCAAAATGCTTGCAACGGAGTAACACTTCACCATCTGAAAACCTGTACTCTGGTACCAAAGAATAAAGATAGGTGCTTTGGATAGTAAAAAATCGATTCCAAGATTCCTTCACACCATAGTCTTTCATTATCCATAAGTTAAAGGCGTACTTTCGCTGATCATGATGAGTAGAACAAATACAAATCATTTCTCCCAATATAGAAAGGCTATGTTTGACGTAAACCATGTCGGGAACCACAAACATTCCATCTGGCAATGGTATTGCTTTGAATACCTCATTTAAAATATCATATGAAGTCACAAACTCATTCCGTAACAAACCAAGCCAATGAAATGCTCCACGTACAAAAGCCAGAGAGTCCATATCAGACAACCACACGGGGTAAATGCCAGTAGGACGCTTATCAGTTGTTCTCCACGAACCACTTTTCAGAACAAGAATTTCACTGCATGATTGGTAACCGATCTTAAGGATCATATAGTCACCACTAGTTGAATCATATCCCAATCCGCAAGTATAATCTTGTGACGGTAAAAATTCTGTACTAGGAAGTACTACTGATTCTCTTGTGGAAGGGTTCCACAGCAAAAGTATGAGATGGTTAATATCATCATATTTACGAACCCCCAAAAGAACCAAGCCATTCGTAAATATGATAATATTAACCATCCCATACTTTTTGCTAGGGAACCCTTCCACAAGAGAATCAATAGTACTTCCTAGTACAAAATTTTTACCGTCAAAAGACTATATTTGTGGATTGGGATATGACTCAACTAGTGCTAACTATATGATCCTTAAGATTGGTTACCAATCATGCAGTGAAATTCCTGCACTTAAAAGTGGTTCGTGGAGAATAATTAGTAAGCCTACTGGCATTTACCCCTCGTGGTTGTCTGATATGGACTCTCTGGCTTTTGTACATAGAGCATTTCATTGGCTTGGTTTGTCAGAGGATGAGTCTGTGCCTTCATATGATGAGGTATTCAAGGAAAAATCCATTGCCAGATGGAATGTTTGTGGTTCCGGACATGAATTGCGTCAATCATGGCCTTTCTGTATTGGGAGAAATAATTTGTATTTGCTCTAATCATCATGATCAGTGGAAGTACACTTTTAACTTATGGATAATGAAAAACTACGATGTGGAGGAATCTTGGAATCAATTTTTTACTATACAAAGTACCGATCTTATAATCAATTTTTTATTCTATATTGGGAGAAATGATTTGTATTTGTCCTGCTTATGTCTTATGGTCTATATGGGACTAATAAGCACAATTTTAGTTGAAGGGAATAGAGTTGCGAAGCATTTTGAGGAAATAAATAAGATGGATGTTGATGGTGCTACGGGAATCCACTTCAAAGAAGAAATAGTTATGGACATCCTCAAAGTTTATTGAGGACATGACCTTATATAGGAGGTTGTGGAGGTCGCATATTAGGTTAGAAGGTTAGTAAGGTTTCGTTGTTGAGTGTCATCTCCCTTTCCTACAAGATAGGCTTGGTGGTAGTTTGGCGCACCGTACCTGTTTTTCCTTTAATACCAGTAGTATTAGAAATATTCTCATATTTTCTTGTCCTCAGATTTTTGTTACCACTAATTGTTTCTAGTGCTTTGGTTATTGCATTTCTTTTATTTGTTACCGTTCCTCTTTTGGAATGTTCTGTAATGCTTCATCTATTATTTGTTATGTCTTTTTTATTCGTTACTTGAGTCGAGGGTTTTTCGGATCTGAGTTGTTTCCCTTTCAACTTTGGATCCTACTGTTATACAAATGAGGTAGAGTCAATAGTAGTTAGTATCCATCCATGTCAGCAGCTACAATTAGTTAGAGGAGTTAGCATAATTGATTCCTAAATTGCTCGGACTCTTCAAAAATGTTGCCGCACCCGTGTTGGATCCTCCAAAAATGCATTTTTTTAAGGATCCAACACACGCGATGGCATTTTTGAAGAGTCCGACCAACATAGATTGATTCAGTCTCGATTCATATATAGGGACTGTACTCATTACATAACACTTCAACAACAACAACAGTCCCAGCGTATTCCCACAAAGTGAGGAAGTGAGGTCTAGGGAGGGTAAGATGTACGCAGTCCATTACGTAACACTTATGAATGATAATATCTCACTTCTTCTACTACAATCCTATGTTCATCTTCTTATCTTCTGGTCTTACGCTGGAACACTCGGGTATCTCTGAAATTCCCCATACACATGAATTGATGCAGAAATTGGAATTCTAAACAGTGAGATGTCGAATCTGAAAAGGTTGGATCGAACATTCTGATGAGATGGCAGTGACATGTCAAATTTTCTTGTGAAGATGTGAAATCTTGGTTGTTCAAAGTCGAGTAGCTCTTAATGGTTCACTGATGCACAGCGTTTAGAGTGACTAGTTGTGAAACGTCAAATTTGAGAAGGCATCGAACTTTCTGATGAGATGTCAGTGTCAAATTTTCTGGTGAAGATTTGAAATCTTGGTTGTTCAAAGTCGAGTAGCTCTTAATGGTTCACTGATACACAACGTTTAGAGTGACTAGTTATGACTCAAAGAGACCACTGCACATTTTAGTGGACACCGGAAGCTTTCGTAACTTCATTGATCCTGAAGTAGTGAAGCAATTGGTTGTCCAACTAAAGCAACACCACCACAGTTAGTAGCTGCAGCTAATGGTAATAGGGCATGAAGTAATCTGAGTCTTGCGTGGTTTCTTCCGCGGTAAAGGATTATGGACATGATTTAAGGTTTCTCATGCCGTACCATCCCTTAACAGAGTACTACAACAACACACCCAGTATATTCTCACAAAGTGGAGTTTGGGGAAGGTAAAGTGGTACATAGTTCATACCTCTATCTCAGAGAGGTAGAGAGGTTTTTTCCGAATTATCCCTTAGCAGAGCCTTGTGTTTGTAATAAAGTCATCCCTACCCCCTAGTTGGTATGTGCGACTTTCCTAATCAAAATACAGGAGACTGTTAAAGTTCAATTTGCTTACATGTTGCCCAAGACTAACTTCCTTTTCTACGGAGTTGTCATTTCTTAGATAGAATTTCATTCAGAAACAAAACCTCGAATGGATCATTTTTATCGAATAGAAATTACGTTACTACTGAATTAAGTAAGATCCTTTCAGAAAAGATAAAAAAGAACCTGGTTGCTCTTACTCTCATCTTTGCTTCACTGAACCCTCAGAGAAAGATTGCTCCCCGAGCCAAGGATGAGTGCCAAAGAGAGGATACGCAACCACTTCCCCGGAGTTTCTTCGTAGGATACTTGGCCAAAGTCTCACCTGCCCATAACAAAATATTGTGACAAAACAGTTTTTGCTCACCATATACATAGGGAGCTTCGACTAACTTTATTATATGTCTCACACAACTGACACTAGTTATTTGAAGCTTCTTGGTCACACAATTATCAAACTTTGTTTAAGAAGAAAAACGCATATGAAGAGAAAGAATCACTCTGCTATTTCGGATAAAAATTCACTCTCTGACAGTTGTTCTAAAATAAATTAGGATCAAAAACACAAACAAAATTGCACAATCCGACAAGAAAAAATAAAAGCAATATTAAAGCATGGCGTGTTTTCTGCCTTCTCTGCTTTTTTTCTTTTAACAAAATTGGGATGAAGAAAACTAGTCTTCACTTTACTTCCAAGCTTTTCTCCCTCGAAATTGTTTGCCAGCGCGCTGCTGCTTCCTCTTTTTCTCTATCTTAGATCTTGCTAACTTGGATCTCTTTGCTGCTATTGGCATGAACTTTTTGTGTTCTTTTTGCTGATTGCTGGAACCACCCGTCTGCAAAATTGAAACGCAAATGTAATCACACCATACAAATAACTCGCATAAATGAAATCATACGAAAACAATAAATGTACCTTTTTCTTCTTCAGAGCAGTTTTAGCCTGGTATCTCCCTCTATCTTCTCTGCCAGCCCGGATAATCGCCAGTCTCTCTTCCTTGCTAAGCTTCTTCCGTATGTTAACCTAAAAGTAGTCAAAGTAATAGCATAAGATGCATCCTGTTAGGGCAAAAGATAGCAATTAACAAGAAACAAAACACCAACTCCTAAAGTAAATCAAACAAAAGGGGACAAAAGTTTGTGTCCAGCGATCAGCTTAACATAGGGGAAGCGTTTTCTTTTTTTTTTTCCCCTCTTTTTTTAACAAGGAAAGCATTTCCTTCTGAACCAATTCGTAATTCCAAACACAATAGTGACTGCAGAAGAGTAATGCTGTGGAAGTGTAAGCAGCCAACCTCAAGTTTAGCAGCATCAACTCTTTTAGTGCTAAGCTGGTCTGAGCTAGGAAGCTTAAATCCATGCTGTGCTAAAACGTTCCGTGCATCCTTTTTGGCCTAATGAGTAAAAACAGAGAAATGTTACAGCAAAAACGATACACACTTTTGCAGGATGAAGTTCAGGACATCAGAAGTTGTACGCAGGCTTCAGTTTCTTCGTAATCAGCATACCTTGAGTTCTTTGATTCTTTTGAAGTCCTCATTAGATAGAATACCATCCTCCATATTCAAGGAGTTATTTTCCATTTTTGCCCCTGCTAATTTCTTTAAAGCACGAAGGCTATTACTGGCAGCATTTACATCAATATCAGATATTTTCCTTTTTATTCCTTGAGATTCCTTTTCGTCCACATCATCCCCTTCAGAAGCCGAGCTATTATTATCCTGCATTTTACTACCATCAATATCCTCTTCATCGCCATCACTCTCATCATCATCAGTGGCATCAGCACTATCAATTGCATCGTCTTCTGAAAACTCTTCAGCAACTTGTGATTTATTATCTTCGTCACTATCGCATTCATCATAACTTTGATGATCAGCACCGGATTCATCGTCAGAAGCATTATCTTCATCGTTTTCACAGTTGACATCCTCTTCGCCAGGGTCAACATTTTCATCACTTCGATCATCATGGTCAGACAAGCCAATAGACCCCTCCTCTACATCATCATCACTATCATCATCATCCTGATCCAGCAACTCAATGCCAGGAACACTGCTGGCAACACTAACCTCACCAAATTCCTTGGGCCTTGCTTTTGGGTTTGTAGGGCGCCCTCTGTCCTTCTTAACTAGAAGTGAAGGGCAAACCTGCAAGCAATTGTTGCGGTTGAATCAAATAAAACTTCACTGATTCATAACAGGCATATTTAAAGAGAAAGGGAAAGAGGGAAATTCTTCATACCTCTCTGAACAAAGTCAGAAGTGATCGAGCTGCTGCAGAAACTGCCTTCTCATTCGATTTTCTATACAACACAAGGTCTTGTAGCAAATCTTCTGTCATCAACTAAAACAAAAAGATGAAATGACAAAAGTTGTGAATATATTAACATGTAAAACAGTATATAATAATTTATAAATGAAAAACACTTGAACAAATGTTGTACATACCAAAGGCATGCGTAAGCATATTTCTCGGATTACGTTGAGTCCAACAGATATGGCCTGCAAATGTTGAATACAGATATAGCATGAATTTTGTGTGCATACAACATATATGATCCTAATGAGATATGAGGTCATTGTGAATACCTCAGGCCTTGAACGATCATGCACAAACTGATTAACTACTTGTTTAAACAATGGTTCAACTGCATCAGGAGGCACCTATCAAGATAAGATATCATCTGAGCAGCTAGCAAGTTTATCGAAAGAAACAAAAAGAAATTACAGAACAAAATGCCCATACCATATCATGACATGCTTGGACCGCTGCAGCAAGCAAATTTGTCACATCACGCTGATGGGGCTGCAATTATAAGAACAGCCATGCTTTAACCTTAAGAATGAACGTGGAAGTACACTGCCAAAAGAAATATCAACTGTGATCCCAAAGGAAATTTCATAATTGGATACCTGAACATATCTCTGAAGGTAAGGATAGAAGTTCAACAAAATCAAGTGATGAAGCCCAACTGTGCGGGCAATTACTTTCAGCATCATCATCTTAACCTGGAAGGAGACGGGTTATGACCAAATATGTAATTTCAAGTGATGGCCCCCAAGGAAAAACTACACTGGAAAGTTCATTCCAGTTGAACCAAAAGCAAGAGTACAGGAAGTAAAGAAAGGTAATCTACCTCAAACCTCTCGTTGCAAGTTTGAAGACGTGAGAACAGCTTTTCAGCAAATCCCTGAAAGAAAATATGTATTATAGGTATCTTCTCCACAGATTCCAAATCACAAAGACTGCATCATAGAGTACTAAGAACTAAAGAAACCTGAGCATCCTTTAAGTGGTTTAATGGGGAATAATAACTACTGTTGTTATTTTCGGATTGCATGCGCTGCTGCTTCTTCATGCTGCGAACGGCACGCTGCAACTTTGCTTGCTTTTTCTTTTTGCTGGACGATGTACCCTTATTATTTGCCTAGATGTGCAAGTAGTCATAAGTACAACAACATTGATGAATATTTACCACAACAGAGGACAAACTTTCATTACTCTCTTGAGTTTTGAGAGTGAGAACTAAGCTAAGTACTGAAAACCAGAGACATCGGTTGTAATTTTTTCTGGCATTCAAAGATCAGAATATGGAAAGTCATTATTCCACTCCAAAACAAAAGGATCAGATCTGACTGCAAAAGTTCATCTGCATGTTTTCCGACCTAAACCGGAATGCACTACATCTTGAACAGACCTTTATTCTATGCTAGTGCCAAATAAGATCAATAATATCATTGAATTAAAAAAAAAAAAAAAGCATAATACATAAACATGCCCTTTAACTTGGCCTCAGTTCACATCCAAAGTTGGAGGTCATAGAGGTTAACTGAGGCCAAGTTAAAGGGCATGTTTATGTATTGTGCCTAAATAAAAGTGAAACAAATATGCTGACATGGATCAAAAAAAACATTTAATGAATCACACACATTAGAATTATAAGCCATTCACTGTGATCACTAGTGTAGGCATTATTGCTCCACAGACGTGTATTATATAAGGAATGCTCATAAAGGATTTAATATCAGAACCAACCTTATAAATAGCTTCTTTATTTAGCACAACCTGAGGCTGGCTGGCTGGCTGCTCATCTTCACTGTCTGACATATCACTATCAGAATCATCTTCAATTTTCTCGTAATCAAGAAGAAAGGATACAGAGGCAATCATAATCCTGAGGATTTTAAGCAAGTACAAAGAGCATTAGTTGTGAAGTGATGAATGCAGTGAACAACTATTAGCAACAAAGCCCACCTTGATGATGAATGAAAGCATGCCGAGCATATAGCATTTGCTGTTCTATCATCAAACCACACCTTTCTTCGATGAAGTTCACAAAGTGTGATGAGCGATCTTTTTGCTTTTGCTTCATCCTCTTGCTATCACATTTTAGTATCCACAAATAAGCAGAATTCAACCTCCAACCAAAAACAGAAATTCAGAATGCATTACATGAAAAGGCAGAACCAAACCTGCAGCAAGGCAAACAAAACATTTTGAAGTGCCCGATTCTTCTTATCATTCTTGTGCTTCTGATTCATATGTCTAATACTATGGATAACATGTGAGAAAGCCAATTTTCTCAAAACCCTATCCCCCAGAGTTTGGAGCTCCATGAACAATGCAAGTGTTTCCCCAATGTCAACAATCTGAAATAAAACATAACATCGAGGTTGATTTACAATAGTTCCTTTTTAAATTTGTCAAGTAATATTTCATCAATGTTGATCTACATTAGTTCTCACTTAATCTAATTCAATTTAGCTTTGAATATTAGTCAAATTAACTTTCGGAAAGCACCACAACATGACAAGTAAAAGTGAACGAAGCTCGACATATATCAAATCAAATGCTCCAAAAAATACCTTCCAATTAATGAGCAAAATCAAAGCTTGAGTAACATCAACACATAATCTAATTCAATTTAGCTTCGAATATCAGTCAAATTAACTACCGAAAAGCAAAACATGACAAGTAAAACTGAACGAAGCTCAACATATATCAAATCAAAGAGCAAAATACCTTCGATTAATGAGTTAAATCAAAGCTAGAGTAACATGAATTTAGCTTCGAATATTAGTCAAATTAACTTTCAAAAAGCATAACATGACAAGTAAAAGTGAACGACGTTCGACATATATCAAATCAACGAGCAAAAATTACCTTTCAATTAATGAGCAAAATCAAAGCTTAAGTAACATGAACACTTAAATCTAATTCAATTTAGCTTTAAATATTAGTCAAAATAACTTCCGAAAAGCAAAACATGACAAGTAAAACTGAACGAAGATAGACATATATCAATCGAGAAGAAAATCAGCAGTACCTTTCGATTATTGAGCAAAATCAAAGTTTGAGTAACATGAACACTTAATCTAATTCAATTTAGCTTTAAATATTAGTCAAATTAACTTCAGAAAAAGCAAAACATGACAAGTAAAAGTGAACGAAGCTCGACATATATCAAATCAACGAGCAAAAAAATACCTTTGGATTAATGAGCAAAATCAAAGCTTGAGTAACATGAACACATAATCTAATTCAATTTAGCTTGAAATATTAGTCAAATTAACTTCCGAAAAGCAAAACATGACAAGTAAAAGTGAACGAAGCTCGACATATATCAAATCAAAGAGCAAAATACCTTTCGATTAATGAGCAAAATCACCGCTTGAGTAACATGAACACATAATCTAATTCAATTTAGCTTTGAATATTAGTCAAATTAACTTCCAAAAATCAAATCATGACAAGTAAAACAGAACGAAGCTCAGCATATATCGAATCAAAGAGCAAAATACCTTTCGATTAATGAATAAAATCAAAGCTTGAGTAACATGAATTTAGCTTCGAATACTAGTCAAATTAACTTCCGAAAAAGCAAAATATGACAAGTAAAAGTGAATGAAGCTCGGCATATATCAAATCAACGATCAAAAAAGTACCTTCAGATTAATGAGCAAAATCAAAGCTTGAGTAACATGAACACTTAATCTATTTCAATTTAGCTTCGTATATTCACCAAACCATGACAAGTAAAAGTGAGCGGAGCTCGACATATTAATCAACGATCAAAAAAGTACCTTCCGATTTATGAGAAAAATCAAAGCTTGAGTAACATGAACACATTATTCAGTTTAGCTCCGAATATTAGTCATATTAACTTCCTAAAAGCAAAACATGACAAGTAAAAGTGAATGAAGCGCAAAAAAATACCTTCCGATTAATGAGCAAAATCAAAGCTTGAGTAACATGAACACGTAAACCAGAAGGCAAACTCCTCGCCGAAGAATTCAACAAATTCGCCAACTCATTAGGAAACTTTTCAAGCTCTTTCGTATAAAAAGGAGTTACATGTGCTAAAAACATCGCTCTATCACCTAAATCCTTTGACACAGTTGGATCAGTTGATACACCGCTAAGCGAAGTGAAATTCAACGCTGCTTGTTGTTCCAAGAGGTCGACGGAGGATTTGAATTGTTTGTACACTAGTTTTAGCTCAGATAAATAGCCTTCCGGATCGCATTTCATTTTTGATTGGAGAATTGGAAGGCTTAGTTTTTCCGATGTTAATCCGGAGGCGGAGATACCTTCCGCCGTTAGCTCCGACAGCGCGTGGCAGCCGGAAACTGGAGACATGGTGATCGGAGAATTGAGGAAAGCGCTTGTAAAACCCTAAAATTTGAGGTTGGAGATTATTTATAAGAGGTAATATAAAAAATGGAAAGGGTATTTTGGTCATCAAAGTACAACTACATAAAGCATGAGAAACAAAGAAACTAATATACAACCTCCGTTCCAATTTATGTGTCGTTTTATCATTTTTCGAGAGTCAAAAAATCCAAATTTGACTATAAATTTTGGATACCAAAACTTCATGTTTTTCAAAATATAATTTATATATTCAAAACTGCGTAAAAAAGTGTTACGAGTCACAATTATTGAAAATTACGGTCAAAGATAAACTTATTTGAATCTCAAAATTTGAAATGTGATACGTAAATTAGGACAGAGGAAGCACAAACTTTCATTAATATGAGTCGGCTTGCATTTTGTGTCCTCCAACTTTGTCCACAATTAGATACTTAGTGTTCCTTTGATACAAGGAATAACAGATGACGACTAATCGCAGGATCATTTTAAGGATGAGCTTATCCCATATTTGATTAGGACAAATTACATGGAACCCGAGATTAGTTATTTTGGGAGTATAATGTTATTTTTATATCACCTCAAAAGTGCAATAGTCTCGATGTAACTTGTTTTCCAACCGCCACAATGATACAAGAATAATCATAAAGATGAACTTATGAGAATGCGCGTCGAACCCGAGACTTGAAGTGTGCAAGTGAAGTGCAAAGGGACACCATATCACACACCAAGAACCGGCCATACACTACACTCCATAGGCACATTTTGTCTCCCCTTCCTTAAGGGCTATTGGGACATTTCACTTATGTTTGTAATAAGTTTATAAATAGACTAGTTTTAGGTCTTTAGTTCTTTAGTTGTTTATTGATATTGAAAGTTGTGACACTTGAACCAAACTCTCTCTAGTATGAGGAGTGTAATACCTTTGTTGTAGGGCTTGGAATAGCCACCAAGCTGAAATGAGGATGATGCTATTGTGGAATCACTAGTATTGCAAAACATTGTTAGAAACCTTGTTGCTTGAGTGGTCCACGCCCTCTTGTGTCATAGTAAGAGTGTTGGTGTTGCTTTTACAATAGTTAAGGGTCTTAGTATTTAAGATACACCTAGGTTCTTAGTTCTTGTAAGGGTTAATGTGTCACTGTCTATCCCTTTCATTCTTATAATTGTTTGTTGTTGTTCTAGTGAAAACCCTGGGTTGTTGTTATCTCGTGTTGTTGTTCTTGTTATATTGTGTTCATCACGTGTTATCACTACTGTTTTGGTTTAGAAATACCCCTTGTGATCCCTTTGGTGGTCTCGATTCTCTTGTGTTTTAGCTACTGTTGAGAGAGTGTTCTTGTTGAGCTCTCGGTTTCTCTTGTGTTTGTGACTTATTTCTGTATTGGGGGTTGGTTCCATTGTCACACCCCCCACCCCTCCCCCTAAACCGTATAAACTTGAACAAAAAGACATACACTTACATGATAGCGGGAGAATGTGTGTTGTTGGGAAGGGGTGGGATTGAGGGTCGAAATTGATAAGAATCCTATGAAAAAATCCTAATAAGAGTAAAGAAGCGGTATTTTGATCTTCAAAGTACAATCATAAAAAGTTTGAGAAATAAATAAATTACTCAATATAGAAACGAAAAGGGGCCAAATTTAAGTTCCTCTACTTTCAATAATTAGCTTACTTTTTTCTTTTGTCATACTATTGGGTCATATATGTCTCTGCCGTTACTAAAGCTTTCATCCATATCTTTTTGCTGACGAAAACCCTATCAAAAGTTGGAGACATAGTGGTCGGAGAATACGTGGTTTGAGGGGGGAGGTGATAAGAACACTTCGCAAAGCTCTAATAAAAGTAAGGAAACTGTATTTTGGTCTTCGAAGAATGAAAACTATATAAATGAAAAGGGGTCTATCCTCCACTACTTTCGAAAATTGACTTACTTTACTCTTTTATCATACTATTCGATCATATTTGCCTCCGTCAGTAGTAACGTTTTCATTTGTATCCTTTAATTAACGAAAAAAAACAAATCGATATAAATAATCTATTTTTGGGAAAAAAAATATTCTACTCTTATTCACCCGATCTGACCTATTTTAACATAACATCTACCCAAACAATTTGGAGACATGGTGGCCGAAAAATATGTCTGTGTGTTCATGTGAATAGACTAATAAAAACCCTCGTAAAACTCCAAAGTCTGAAGATTGATAAGAGGTACTTGTACTCCTTTAATAAGTAAGGATATTTTGGTCTCCAAAGTACTACTACATAAACACACAAAAATCAAGAGTTCTTTCTTTTTATTTGGTTGAGAGTAAATACATAATTACCCCCTGATGTTGGCTGAGATTTTCAAAAATACACCTAAACTTTGAATTCGACCTATTACCCCACGATTCTTACTTAATTCGTTTCAAATACATCATTTTTCGCTGAATCTCAGCCACAACAGAGAGAGTGAACACGCGCACCAATCAGGTGTTGCCACGTGTTAAATATATTTAATTTTGTATTTTTTTTAATAAATCTTTCCTTTTTATTCAATCTATCATCCACCCCACCCCCTCCTCCCCATCCCACCCCATCCAGCACCCCTCCGGCGTCCAGCAGCTCCCTTCCACCCCCACCCCCATTCAGCACCCCCACCCTCCGTCCAATACCCCCACCCTATCAGCATCTCCCTTAACCCTCTACTTCGTCAAAATAGCTTTTCCCATCTATTTTTTTTTGTTCAAATCAATTCAAAAAAATGTTCTATGATTGAATTGAGTTTTAAAGATAGTTAAATGATTGAATTGAGTTTTAAAGATAGTTAAATGAGTTTTGATGGAGCAATGGAGTTTTAAAGTTTTTTTTTTTAAAGCTTCAATGGAGCTTTAATGGAGGAGCTTTAATGGTGTTGAAGAAGATATTGTGTTAAAGAAGATATTCTGTTGAGCTTTAATGATATTTTTTTTTTTTTAAAAAAAAAAAGCTTTAATGGTGTTGAAGAAGAAAGGGTGGGTTGGGGGGGAGAGAGGGAGGGTACCGGGTAATTTTAAAAAATAAATAAATATTTTTTTTCTTTTTTTTTAAATATACAAATTATATATTAATTATTTACACGTGGCAGCTTTTTATTGGTCAAAAGTCAATTTTAAGCCCTTTCACACGTCTGTGGCGCGTGTATACACACAGAGGTCCAAAATGGTGTATTTGGAACGGAATAAAAAAGAATCATGGGGCAATAGATCGAAGTTAAAGTTTATATATCTTTTTTAAAATTTCGGACAACATCAGTGGGATAATTATGTATTTACTCTTTGGTTGACATACATAGTTGTGCTCATTTTGTTTACTCTGTATAACGATAGTGTTTGAGTCAGTTTGTGGATACCATGACTAATTTCATGAATTCAAGATCTCCAATTGCATAAATATTCGAGCACAAAATAGAAAGAGGATTCTTAATATGGATAGCCATTAATGTCATTTTTACATATTAAACTGCACGCTCTGTCCTTCAAATGAACTAGTCGTTTAGTTTTATTTTGGAAGTCAATCTTATGCCTAGTAAGTCTCAAGTTTTTAAAAGACGTAAAATATCACTTATGAAACTATAATACAAAAATAACAAGTCATGTCAAAATTATTTATTTTGATGAGCTAAAGATCAACACAAAATAGGGACAAAAATGTAAATAACCCCTTTTACAAGATATTAGCCTCATGTAAATAGGCCCATAGGCAAATAAAAAGAGGCCTAGAAATGTAAACGAGTGTAGATATGGGCCCAATAGCCCATAACACCCAAATCAAAACCCAATCAAATACGTGGCATCTTTAACATTGTAAACGTGGCCTATTCTTTCAACACTAGCCTTGTTAGACTTCTCTTATTTTTTTTTTTAGTTACTGTTTGGTGTCTGATATTCGTATTGGAGTTTGATAAATTTTCGGTGAAAAGTTCCATATTGAAGGATAAAACGCATCTTAATAAAGATGACTCTGTACACGAGGAGACTCGAAGCTGAAATCTTTGTTAAACTTCCCTTATATTTCAAAAATTCCAAGGAAAAAAAAAAAGAGTCGAAGTCAAAATTTAAAATTAATTAATTCATAATTCAATTTTGATTTATTTTCTATTCAATGTATGATATCCATATTGGATTCGGACAATTTCAAATTCACGCTGAAAAGTTTCACATTGGGAGATAAAGCTCTTTCTAAAAAGGGCGATTCCGTACCCAAAAAATTTGAACCTGAGATCTTTGTTAAACTTCTTTGTTACATTTTAAAATTTTCAAGAAAAAAATGAGTCGAACTCAAAATCTAAAATTAACGAATTCAGAATCCTAATTCGTTTAAGTAGCTAAGTCTTCAGTTAAATATTTGAGTAAAACATCTAGTACCCCTTTACTATGACCTAACCTACTACAACATATTCTAACTTTATGGGAGTCCTATTACCTCCCGAACTCAATAATATTTATATATATTTAATTAAAATTATTGAGTTCAACTAAATCCGATAACTCTAGACTAATGCCCCTAGTATTTCAAAAACCATCCAATTTTTTCTATTCATTATTTTATGTTATAGCTAAGATTGTAACAAGTGGATGACAAAACCATAAATGGTGGAGTCTACATTTGGCTTTTTCTTTAACTCCTTTGCCTCTTTGTCTTGTTATATATTAGGACAAAAGAAGATAAATACCAATTTGAAAAGTATTTTGGCTATATTACACAAACAAACAAAATATTATTTGCAATTTCCCACTATTCCATACTAAATTACAAAAGAAAATGATGGTATTTTTACTTGTCTTTGTTAGGGCATGTTTGGACTCACATATTTTTTTAAGAAATATTATAATCTTTTTTTTTTTGAATATCATAATTTATTTATTTTTGGCCACCCTTTGATTCCCTATACATCTTATGTCATGACAAACATACAACCAAAAAGTTGTTCCACACTTTAAATTCTCTTTAAGACCAAAAAAAAAAAGTAGTGGGGAGGTGGGGGTTGGGGTTTAATTAGTTTTAAAATTTTATTTTTTATTTAATATTATGTATTATATAAAAATTATAATTTGATCTATTTAAATTTGAATTTTATAAAATTCAATTAACATATAAGTGATTTTTGTTATACATAGAATTTAAATTTAAAATCTGTTATTAAATAGTTTGATTCAGGTTTCGATAAACTCTTGTTTGAATCCGTCGTCATACGCTACTCGTGTATATGCAATAATTAAAGTTAATCACCGCGAAAAAACATTTTGTCGATAATCACTGCGCGAAAAGCATTTTACCTTTTCCCCATTTTAGGGATTAAAGTTGCGTTTTTTCCGTGTAGGATGAAGAGTTTTGAATTAACAATTTAAATATTTTTTTAAAAAAAATAGAAATTATGCTCGGCGATTATTCCAAAGCACAGGCGTTTATCATGGTGAAAGATTAAACTGAGATAAAAATAAATACTGATTTACTTAAGGTAAAAAATTCTATAATTATTTTGCGTAGGGTTTAACTTTACATGCATCATGATCATTTAAATAATCTCTACATTAACGAATTACTCAAAAACTAACTTAACATCGAAAAAGGAGTACAATAAATCAGATTAATTTGTTGCATTGTAATTTTAATATAGTAGTAAGAACATAACACATGATGTATAATTAGGACCAATTGAAATAATATTACAAACATCTTGTACTAAGTAGACAAAAGTGAAGAGATAAAGTTTATTATTCATCGAATTTTAAATCATGCGTTGTTAATTTTTTGATTATGAAAAAAAGAGGTAATATAATCAACTACCTTATTAATTACTCGATCTTAGTCAAAAAGTCGAGAAAGATAATACTCTAACCACTAACTGCATATAAAAAGTTAAGTATGATTAAAATTCCAACTAATAACAAAAATAAGTTATTGTGTGTGAGTCAGAATCAAATTCAAGATTTTAGATTTCAAAGTTTAACTTTTAAAATTATTAACGTCGAACTTAATTTATTTTGAAAGTAATGAGTTCATATATATAATATTTATCAACAATTTGTCAATCGATAACTTTCATAAAAAATATAGACTTATAGTATATAACCTAGAAGATTTTTTCTTTTATATATATGAAAAAAGACAATCCATTATACTAAAACCTTTACTACGTGTGAAGTCTGAAAAGGATCAAATCATAAATATTTCTTATCAAAGCCCTATCTTGCATTTCTATAAGAGGTCGTTGTTCCCTCGTTTTGAATCTGTAATCTCTTGGTCACAATCTTGATAGTCTTTGTAAATTCACTTCTTTATATTGTAACTTTTTTTAGTGAAAATTTTGACCCTCGTACTGTTCAACGTCATGTTCACTCCTGAGTGGTGAATCTTTATATTCTAATTTTTCTTAGTGAAATTTTTAACTCCACTACTGCTTGACGTTATGTTCACTTCTAAGTGGTGGATCTTTATATTTTAATTTTTTTAATGAAAATTTTGACTTTACTACTACTGCTTGACGTCATGTTCACTCATAAGTGGTGAATCTTTATATTTAAACTTTTCTTAGTGAAAATTTTGACTCTACTACTATTCGATGTTATGTTCACTCCTAAGTGGTGAGTCTTTTTCAGTGGAAATTTTGACTCTACTACTGCCGTTCGACGAGATTCTTTGTTAAATGGACTTTTCAATTTTATTTTTTTTAATTAAATAGACTACAATTTATTTTTTGGGGGGGAAATGACTCATTTTTTAGACTGATCTATTATATATTCGACGGATATATAGACATATCGATTATCGATCCGACAAATTGATCATCGATCCAACTTATATATGGACAGATCGATTATCAATCCAATGGATGAGAAAACAGAAGTAGGTCATTTGCTAATTTTAAACTCGAAGAGGCTTAATAGTCAAATCTTCTCAGTAGATCATTTGCTAATTTTAAACTCAAAGAAGCTTAATAGCCAATTTTTCTCATTCTCGACGTTATGTTCACTTCCGAGTGGTGAATCTTTATATTCTAACTTTTCTTAGTGAAAATTTTGACTCTACTACTATTCGACGTTATGTTCACTCTTGAGTGGGAGTAGGGGTGGGGGAGGGAGTGGTGAGAGAGATTTAGGAAAGACTAATAAAAAGCTAAACAAAAAGTGCCAAAAAAGGTTGCTCATTTTCTCACAAATTCCATGTTGTTCAAGAAAATAGCAAAAAGACAAGTAATGCAAAAACAGTAAGGACAAAAACCTCACCCACGCCATTGTCGACAAACGTAGCCATGAAGAAACTCTTTCATAACCTGACACAACACACTTAAACACCCCACCCCCACGTCAAACACCCCACCCCACGCCACCCCACCCCCCTTCACACATCTTTAATAAGCACCCCGAACAATCCCATTTTCTTATTCATTTCCTCTCTCTTTCCTTAAAAAGTAAAGAGTCTTGAACTAGTTTTTTCACTATAGGAAGTAGCTTTTCTAGGGAGTTGTTTAGTGTTTTTTGGTGAGGTTTTGATGTTTTGAATAACCCTTTAAGGAACTTTTGATTCTTTCTCTATTTGGTGAGTTCTTGCTAAATTTGAGTTGTGTTGATTCTTTCTTTATTTAGTGTGTTCTTGCTAAATTTGAATTGTTTTTTTGGTCTTTCTTTGTGTACTTTTGGTTCTTGCTATGTTTGGTTAGTTCTTGTCAAATTTAAAGTTGTTTTGGTTTTTCTTTGTGTGCTATTGGTTCTTGCCATGTTTGGTTAGTTCTTGTCAAATTTAAGTTTGTTTTGGTCTTTCTTTATGGAGTTTTGGTTCTTGCTAAATTTGGTGAGTTCTTGCTAAGTTTGTCACTTTGGTTCTGTTTTTACTTTGTTTTCTGTTTGGTGATTTGTCAAAAACTGAACCAAGATTTCATTTTTACCAATTCAAGTTTCTGTTTTTATGCTGAGTTTTAAAATTTTGGACTGAAACACTAGTTGGTTTGGTCTCTTTTCCTTGTTTGAGCTGTTTTTTAATGTATCATCTAGTTGTATATACTCTCTGTGTGTGTCTTTCTTGATACTTTGTAAGAGCTTCCTTGTGTTATCTTGATCTGGTTTATTTGCAAATTTTGTGTCTTGATTCAATGTTCCTTAGGTGTGTGAGTGTTTTCTTTAGTAGTTCGTTGGCTGCCTGAGGATTTAATTCCCGGCCTTGTAATCTCATTGGCATTTTCGCTTTTCTGTTTCAGTTTTGAGACAATGTTACAAGATGATGGTTCTTCATCAGTGACTTCATCATCACCACTTCAAGTATTTCCCGTGATGTCTTTATCACCGGGTTTGGGTTTTGGTTCGTCGAATCAGTGGCTTAAGGAGCTGAAATCTGAAGAAAGAGGGTTGTATTTGATACATCTTTTGCTTGCTTGTGCTAGTCATGTGGCTTCTGGTAGTCTTGAGAATGCTAACATCGCACTCGATCACATTTCGCAACTTGCATCTCCTAGTGGAGATACTATGCAAAGAATTGCTTCGTATTTCAATGAGGCATTAGCTGATAGGATTCTTAGAAGTTGGCCTGGTCTTTTTAAGGCCTTGCGATCGACTAAGTTATCGGTTGTCTCGGAAGAAATTCTTGTTAGGAAGATGTTTTTCGAGATCTTTCCGTTCTTGAAAGTGGCGTTTGTGGTGACGAATCAAGCTATAATCGAAGCTATGGAAGGGGAAAAGATGGTTCATATCGTTGATCTTAATGCTGCTGAACCCTTGCAATGGCGTGCGTTGCTTCAGGACTTAAGCGCTCGTCCTGAAGGACCGCCACATTTGCGCATTACGGGGGTTCATCAGCAAAAAGAGGTGTTAGATCAAATGGCACATGTGCTTACTCAAGAAGCCGAAAAGCTCGATATCCCTTTTCAGTTCAATCAAGTTGTTAGCACATTGGAGAATCTTGATGTTGAGAAGCTTCGGGTGAAAACCGGGGAGGCTCTCGCGATTAGTTCAATAATGCAATTGCACACCCTTCTTGCTCATGATAACGAAAAGAAGTCCCCCTTGCCTCTAAAGCATAAGAACGGTGTCACCTTGCCGAGGGCACTAATCAACCAAAACACATTCGGGGAGTTTCTCGAGAAAGATATGGCTAACGGTTGTAGTCCAAGCAACGACACAGCTTCTTCATCCCCGCTGTGTTCAACTGGTTCATCGAAGATGGATAGTTTCCTCAATGCTTTGTGGGGTTTATCGCCAAAAGTTATGGTGGTGACAGAACAAGATTCTAATCACAACGCGACAACTCTGATGGAGAGGCTATCGGAGTCTTTACATTTTTACGCTGCATTGTTCGATTGTCTTGAATCCACGCTGCCAAGAACATCATTGGAGAGAATAAAGGTGGAAAAGATGCTATTAGGCGAGGAGATTAAGAGCATTGTAGCATGTGAAGGGATCGAGCGAAAGGAGAGGCATGAGAAGCTCGAAAAGTGGTTCCAAAGATTCGACACAGCCGGTTTTGGCAATGTGCCTTTGAGTTATTACGCTATGTTGCAGGCGAGGAGGTTATTGCAGAGTTACAGTTGCGAAGGATACAAGATCAAGGAAGAGAACGGCTGCGTGGTGATATGCTGGCAAGATCGCGCTCTCTTCTCTGTGTCGTCGTGGCGATGTAGGAAGTAAAACTAAACTTGGTTCTCATTGTTAGGCTTTAAATGTATCTCTTCTTTTATGTTGTAACATAGTTTAGTAGAACTTTTGTTAATGAAACTGCCCTTTACATGTTCGAATCATTTTATCTTTTTCGATCTCATATGAGTTCCTCCAGTCTAATGTTTGCGTACACTCCAGCCTCCCCAGAGCCCCTCATGGGGTTACACCGAGTATGTTGATGTTGTTTGTTGTGTGTTTGTCTCTCCGTGCTAAACAAGCTTTCTATATTTAGATATAGGCATCGGAATTCAAAAATATTATCAATCTCTTTTTTGATCTGTCGTCAAAATGATCATGTCACCTCCTTTTTCGGTAGATGAGTATAGGATTGAATGTATCGAATTGCATGCACCTCGATTATTTCACGGGTACGTTCTACCTCATCACCAACAATATCTAATGGGCCACTCCAATTTGAGATTTTCTTCAACTAAATTTGGGCCTGCCTTGTTTTTGCTACTGGATGGGCCCAGACCTGTTGATGGATTGGGCCTGATTGATAGCCCAATTGACATGTTGAACTCACTGTAGTCTGAAACTAAGCATTTCGTCTATAGACATTGTAGAAAAAGTCTAAAATTTGAGGAGAAAATGGTCAAAAACCTCTTCAACCTTTACCCCAAATCTCAATTACACACTTATACTTTACGGGGGTGCTATGATCCCCTGTACTATTTAAAAGTGAAATTATTAATCCTTAAAAACTCATACCCACATGTGTATTGGAGAGTGAGCACCACGCGTGTGCCATGTAATGCCACGTAATATTTCCACGTAATTTTCGATTCTTACTATTTTTTTCTTTAATATTTCCCTTTTCCATTCTCTTTTCTCTTTTCCCCTTTTGTAAATTTCCCGTCTTTCATTACTCCGACAACCAAAGAGCCACCAATAATGAAATTGGAAATGACGAACAAGTATTGCCGCTATGGAGATCTTGGTCATATAGAAAGAAATAGTCATAATAACCCCAAGAAATTGAAGTATCCATCTTATTTTCACCATGTATATAATTTAATGTTCTCGAATTATATAAAATCAGAACAAAGACTCTTATGGGCAACGAAAATATACTATTAAAAGTAACACCTTCCATAAAAACATGACTGCCAAGCAAGAAAACATGTGGTGCTGCTGCTTTGATGCCTTCTTTATCGCCCTCGTAAATTCCTTCGAATATATAGACTATTGGGAGGAATAATCCTATAAGGGCTCCAATTGTAACGTACAAATTTAGAATTTTGTTGTTGAAAATCGAAGGATTTGTTTGAGATGAAATTTTTGGGAAGGCAATTTTGGAGAGGAAGAAGATGTAAATAAGGGAGAATAATACGAAGGCGAAATCTTCAAGTCTAACCATGTCACTAGAAAAAAAACACAATTATGATGGCCAGTATGTTGAGCTGTCGTAAATTGAAAATTCCTCCATATTGTTGGTGACTAGGAAATTTGGTGTGATGGAAATTTTCATCTTTGGGCAATTTGAAGTAAAAATTTGATATTTTTGGTTGAAAGATTCAGAAAGTGAAGAATCCACTTGCTAACAGTTATAATATCATTAGTAATTGTACTGATAGTGAAAAACTTAAGTGATATGATAATATAATTTTTATTAATGAGTTCAAGAAAGATAGAGAAAGATAATGAAATTGGGGATGGAGAAGATGAGGAACATCATTAATGGGTTCTTGGATTTTTTTGTTTTGAGAAGGAGAAGAAGAAGAAAAACAAAAAGAATAAGAAAAAATAATAATTGAAATTATATATATTTATATAAAACATATTTAAAATATTTTTTTAATATAGAATTTTTGTTGTTCTCACTCTCTCAAGAGAGAGTGAAACGCATTCTCTTGTCATGTCAGCCTTTAGGGGTGTTAATATTCAATTTTTAAAATGTTCAGGGGGTCATAGGACCCCCGTAAAGAATAGGTGTGTAGTTGAGATTTGGGTTAAAGTTTGAGGGGTTTTTTGGTCATTTTCTCAAATTTGAGCCTAAGGACCTAATCATTTTTTTCGAATCACTTCAGTACGATGAACCGTGTGAGGGGAGTTCGCAAAAAAAAATAATGCAACATGATAAAAAAGTTAGCTTCGCCGCTTAAGATTCTTGATCAACCACGACTATCGATCTATCATAGTTAGAATGGGAAAAAAGAACTTTTACATAGGGGTCGCTCTCATCCTTCTAGTTTTATTCGAGTAAGTTTGTTGAATGCCTCGTAATCGCGTGCGATGGGAAATAGGTTCTTCGTCTGGTATGTTGTCGTTGTTGAAAAAATGTAAGAATTTTGTTTAAATTTGCTCATGTATTGTCCAAATAGTTCAATAATTATACTATCCATAAAACTTTCGGTTCGTTAATAGTTCTGTCTTCGGCAAACTATCTCATATTGTTTGTGTCACTAGTGTAATTTAAGGTTGAAATTAGTGAATTCATGCGATATTCTTTAAGAGAGATCTACTAAAAAAAGATAAAAATGATGAAAAAAATTGGAGACTAAAATAAAAGTGTGCTAGTCGATCTTCCTTTGTAGATGAATGTATATCTAGAACATGCATAATGTTACACGGCTTATTAAGATTAATATTCATATTTAGTGAGATTCACATAATTTAAGTAGTTAACTCATGTGCGTAACACGTGTTTGAGGACACATACAAAACAAATTCTAAATTTTGAGTTGAAAATATTTGATAAATTTAAGAGGTTATCGATGTATTCTACCTATTATCAACTACTAATACCACATCAAGTAGTAAAAAAAACATAATTTTTTTTTTTTTTAAGTACAATGCCATAATTGTGAAAAGTGTAGCTTGTTAATAGCCTTTCTATGCGTAAGGTTTGCGTATACCCCACCCTCCCCAGATCCCCTCATGGGATTACACCGAATATGTTAACATTGTTTGTTGTATGTTTGTCTCAGTCATGCTGTATCCATTTCCTCCTGTGACGAAATGATCATGTCACCTCCTTTTTCAGTAGATGAGTTTACGTTTGAATTTATCAACTTGCATGAACCTCGATTAGTTCACGAGGTATGTTTTACTTCATCACCAGTATATGTATCCGATAACTCTTTAATAATCTTCTTTGTATATGTATACAACAAACACAAATTTAAACTTCATTTTCCTACATGGTTCTACTAAGCATTGGGCTCTCTTTTTTTCCCTCATTTTTCAGCAATAAGTTACTGAATCACCAAATAAAATATCTAATAGGCCACCCCAATTTGACATTTCTCCAACTAAATTTGGGCCTGCTTGATTTTGCCTACTGGATGGGCCTAGACCTTTTTGATGGTTGGGCCTGATTGATAGCCCAATTGACATGTTCAATTGGTAGATTCATTGCAAATTAAGATTCAGCCAGCAGTATCAGATTTAGTAGTGAGTCCTCATCTATCGAAAATATTCATTTATTTCATTATTACAGTAGATTCAGTATTTTCTTGAGCCGGGGGTCTATCGAAAACAGTCTCTCTACTTTTTCGGAGGTAGCGGTATGAAATGCGTACATCTTACCTCCTCACAGACCCTACTTGGTGGGAATACACTGGGTTTGTTGTTGTTGTTGTAGATTCAGTATTTGAGTAGTTGGAGTTTGTTGGAGGCTTGTCCCATCAACTCCACTTTCAGAGAATTTCATATTAGAGGCAAAAGGCATAGTCATTTTTCTCGAATACGATGAACCGAGAGAGGGAGAGTTTGCAAAAAAAAAAAAAAAATGCAATAGGATAAAAAAAGTTAGCTTCGACACTTGAGATTCTTGATCAACCACGACTATCGATCTATCATAGTTAGAATGATAAAAAAAAAAAAAAAAAAAGAACCTTTGCATGGGGACCCTTTGAGGATTGCTCTCTCATCCTTCGAGTTTATTCGAGTAAGCCTGTTGACTGTCTCGTAATCTGCATGAAATGGGGAAGAGGTTCTTCATCTGGCGTTCTTGATTTCTCTCTTGTGAAATAACTGAAACCGCATGTTAGAAATATTATTTAACATTTTACAGCATGTTCGTTGAAGTAAAACCCAAATTCTAGCACTAAAATGAACAAATATTCTAACGAGTTTAACTTGAATCATCTTGAGCATCAACAAATACAAAAATAAAAACAACTATAATAGTACTCGAAAAATGTAAGAATTTTGTTTAAGTTTGCTCATGCTTTATCCAAATAGTTCATTTATACTGTCCACAAAACTTTTAGTTCGATAATAGTTCAGTCTTAGGTAAATCGTCTCATACTATTTGCATCGTCGTCCATCGGTGTAGTATAAAGTTGAAAAGAGCAAAAAGCGATGGAAAAATTGAGGGACTAGAATACAAGTATGCTCGTTGATCTTCTTTTATAAGTGGATCTTCTTTTACACGTCTTATTAAGACCAATATCCATATTTAACGAGATTGACATAATTTAAGTAGTTAACTCATCTATGTAACTTATGTCGGAGGACACACACAAAACAAATTCTAAAAATTGAGTTAAAAATATCTAATATGAATGATTTATTACCGATTCAAGTGTTTAATCAAAATAGATCACAATTCAAATGTCTAAATGAAATTTACTGATAAATTTAAGAGACTATCGATGTATTCTACCCTATTATCAACTACTAATACCACATCAAGTAGTAAAAAAAAAACATAAACTAAAATTATTTTTTATTTATTTTTTATTTTTCAAAGTACAATGCCATAATTGTGAATTTATTAATATTATCTCAAACTAGCCATTCAGGTCACATATATGTGTCATTCTCTTTTACTATGACATACATAAAGAGGAAATAAAGCAAAAAAAAAATATTATTCCTAAAATACCCTCGGCCATGAAATTAATTTGTCTTCAGAAAAATAATTATTTTAAATATAATAAATCAACCTTAATTAATAATATATCTCTTTAAAATAGTTTAACCATCGGTTCAAATCACAAAGAATCACATATTAGAGACCACGTGAGTGATAAATTTATCTAATTTTTGACATGTAAGTATATAAAATGTAGAAAATTGATACGATTAATTTGAAAGCATAATATTCGTAAAAATAATACGCGAGATGATATATCATGGTATGGTATATATACCACGTGAAATACATATATTAGGCGAAAATAAATTTAAAAAAAGGGAATACATATACAAGCCCATGAAATATTTTACTTTTCCCGTATAGGCACCTTAATTAAGCCAGATAGATACCTATTGAACCCTTCACTCCTTCACAAATGGTTTCAATTGAGCCTAATTTGCTGACATGGTAAAAAAATGTAAAATGCATGTAATACACACGCTGATGATGTGGTAAAGTGACGAATTAAATAACGACACGTGGCATTTTAACTTAAAATAATTATAAAAATAATTTTCTAATATAA
>NC_061122.1:231875105-231898892 GCF_002878395.1 Capsicum annuum | reverse complement strand
CCCATTTAATAGATTACTCTAACCTCTTCTCTTTTCTTGCTAGTCGTCAAGAAGTTGTTATGGGAATAAATTTGTGATTGGATTCATAGTTGACTTTCACTAACCTTTTTATTACCTATTCTCTAAATTTCTTGCAGAAGACGACCCCGATGATCCTGACTATGGTAGCACAGGTCGTGGACAGGGCATTAAGGTGTGCTCTTATGCCTAGTATTGATCTATACTACTCGCTTTGCTTGGCCTTCTTATTGCTTGCTGATACTTTATGCTATGTGATGAGTGTTGTGCCTTTTCTATAGTATTTGCACTGCCAACATTTGACATACCTTTTATCAGTCCACTTTTGGAATGTTTGCGGTAGGAACTTTTTTTCCTTATCGTTCATGCAGTGTCACCTATTTGAATATACAACATACCAAGTGTAATCATACAAATGGGGTCTTGGGAGGGTAGTGTATGCGTAGACCTTATTACCCATATAAGTTAGAGAGGCTGTTTCCAGTTGACTCTCGGCTCAAGTTAAAGCATTGCAAAGCAGTATTAAAAAAGAAACGACGAAGTCAAGAAGCCAAGGCAAAATGCTAGAAAGAGCATGACAACACGTACTAAAAGCGATAGTCACTACCACAAAATAATACAATAATCAAAGTGCTGAGAAATCCCCAGAGTAATACTATGACTACTAGTATTAAGGACTAAGCGACACAATTCTCAACTGCCTTACCCTCTATCCTAATTCATCTTCCATATCTTCTATCTAAGGTCTTGCCCTGGATAAACGGGAGTTGTGACATGTACTGTCTAGTCACCTCTCCACAATACTACTTTTGCTTCTCTCTGCCTCTTCTGTAATCATCCATAGCCAACCTCTTGCGTCTTTGCCTTGGTGCATTTGTCCATCTCCTCCTCCTCACATGCTCGAACCATTTAAATGCCTGCTTCTTATCCTACGTTGATGAAACTCCTATCTTGTCTCAATTGTTCTTATTTCTAATCTTGCCCCTCCTAGTGTGCCTACACATCCACTTTAGCATCTCATTTTTGTAAATTTCAACTTCTGAAATGCACGTTCTGATGGCACCTTCTTTATCACATAAGATTCAGATGCAGTCCTCCATTTCGATAGGGATAGTCCTTCACCAATATAATGTGTGACATCCTCGTCAATTTCCCCAATACTGTGGATAATAAACCCAAGATACTTGGAGCTTTCTTTCTTATGGAACTTGCCTCACCTCTACAATATCGTTATATATTACATTACTAGACTTGCATTCCAAGTGTTCTGTCTTGGCCTGCTCAACCTTAACACTTTAGACCTCCAGGGTTTGTCACCAAGCCTCAAGCTTAGCGTTAACTCCCTGTGAGCCTCGTCAATCAGAATTATGTCATCTGCAAGTAACATACACAACTTCATCAAGAAAAAGTAGCATACACCATGACACTTCAGCTTGGACATGCTTAGTCAATTCATCCATCACCAAGGAAAATAAAAATGGGCTAAGAGCTGATCCCTAGTGTAACCCCATCACAACTGGAAAATGCTCAGAGTCCCACCCTCGTCTGTCCGACCCCTTCCCAAATAGGTAGGAATCGAAAGATGAAGATCAACGTTGGGAACAAGAAATATTCTGGCTGCTATTTCTCATCGGAAAACAAGGAGATTCCGGAAATCGTTCATCAATAGGATCCACAATGCCATTTTTTCTTACAGATGTAACACATAAACATAAAAACTTCCGTTTTCCTCTTAACCTTTACAAGGGGCTTCCATGAATAGGGATTTCCTAGTTGGTTAGATATAGGGCTGCTTCGCTGGTTTGGTAAAAGCTCCATTACCTGATCCATCAATCTCCATAAAAGGGATAATAGACGTAAGAAATCATGAAGGAATATGTAAAAGTTCTTTGGTCAAAAACTTTGTGGCCAAGGTAGGAAGCAAGAAACCGGGATTGAACAAAGAAGCCATATCTACGGAAAAATGCCTGTAGAAAGCAAAAGCTTTAAAGATGTAGGGAGCTTTTTGGATTGGGAAGTGAAGAAGAGTGGGGATGGGAAGTCTCTTTTCTTGATTTTGAAGAAGAAGAATAGTGAAGTAGGAGAGGGGACTTGTTTTGCTATTTTTTTTTTAATTGCGAACTAAGTTAAAGTTATTCTTTTTAAAAAAAAACATGTGTCATCCACTGATTTGTCTATTTGACACGACATTTGTGATTGCATCTCATGCATAAGGTTTGTTGGATCCGAATGTCCTTGAGAAACACGTGTCAAGTAGAAGTGTCTACTTTGTCATCTGCAAATTTAAGCCGTCTAACTGGCAATTTTTGTCAATGTTAATGGGCTATCTATATATTTGACTTTTTCTTAAGTAACATTTGTGTCTGAGTCATCTAGCATACCTCGACTACTCTACCAAGTACATGCTGCCTCTTACCAACACAAGCCCCAACACAAGTACTGGTGACGCCGTCCACCAAGGTTTTTAGTTAGATGTAAACAAATCATCTAGCAGTCTTTTGTCTCTGCTAGGAGTTGAATGTGCGGTCTCCCATTAATAATTTTCATCCACTTCATATTCATTGATTACTAGGCCACGCCCTTGGGTGCTAAAGTTTCTAGTATTATTACTTTCATCCAGCTCCATCATTGAATCCTGCAATCTAATTATTTGTATTTGGTGTAAGTTGGTTAGTATCAATTGAGAAGTGAAGATAGTGAGTTGAGTGGTACCTTAGGTAAATTTGGATTGATGATAAATTCTTGTACTCTTTTTTGGAAAAGTACGAAAATGGTAAGCAGGCCTTTCTTCCCATTCTTTGCAGAATAGGATTTATATGTAAAAATAGTCACTTATATGGGCTGTATTAAAACCACCAACTGTATTTTTGAAGAATCTTGATGTGAGTTCTTTCTGTGGTCCTGTGTGGAGCTTTTCTTGCTTATTTAATGCTTTATGCATCATTCCTATTGATTTGTATGTCACATTTATATATTGCTCCTTATTCCTGTCCCTTTTTGCTAGGCCTCAGAACAGATATTAAATTTATGCATGCCATGCCTCTTTATGATTCAAATCATCACCAATAACTATCTATTCAAAATCTCTTTTAGCCTAAAGGGTTCCTATAGTTTGTTCTTGAGGTACTATTGAGTTAACTCCAGAAAGAACAATTTTAAAACATAACATTTGCATTGGGTTGGACTCCCATGACCTCCTTTCATCAGCTTGGGGTTATCTAGGTTCTTTTATTTGAGAACCTATTTTTTTCACATCTCGGGAACTACTAGCAACTACTTTACTGTGATCTATGAAGACCCTAGATGTGTTCAATTTGTAGCTAATAAGTTTCATGCACAGATTAGACCATGACACACAAAAAAAAAGGGAAGGTTTTTTTTTGTGGGGGGAGGGGTGGGTGTTGAATTCTGATGAAAAATAAAACAGAAAGGAGAAAGTTGATATTGTAGATATATGTTGCGCCATTTAACTTAAATTGTCCCATTCTTCAAATCCAAAGTTTATGAAACAATGGATGGCTGGACTAGCTCCGTTTGTCCGCCTTACACACCATTTGTGATCAGTATAAGAGTAGGTACTATTTTTTAAATGACATCTTGATTCTTCGGTGATGTTTTGAGAGGAGTCTTTTGTATTTGGGTCTCCTTAGGTATATCAAGACGATTAATGTATTATAATCCTTGGATTGTAATTATAGATTTTTTGGTTGGTAAACCAAAAAAAAACCTGAAATACTTGCTAATCACTTCAGTAAAATTTCTTGTTAAAATGAAATACCCAGTAACCTGTTCCATTTAAGCAAACTCTTGACCAAGATATTGAAAAGCTTTTAGTTCTTTAGGCTTTTTAAGTGTTAATTTTATTAAAAAAAGTAACTTAAGAATGTGCTGTAAATTGCGACAATTTTGGTTCTTTATATGTGGTGGAATGAACTGCATATTGGGATTATTGTTGTCTAAGTCACTGATAAAATAAAACTAATGTTCTCCAAGCTCAAACAATCGTTTCTCCTTTTCATTTGTTAAGTTCCTTGTCATTGCAGTTAGTTGGGAGTCACGCGACGTGGTAATTTTGCTCCCTTTTTCTTTCTGATAAATTTTGCATCAAACAATTCTAATTATAACCGTACTCGTTAAGTGACCTGGTCATTTGCTTTTACTGTCGCAGGACAAGGATGATGACTGGGAGGGTGGAGAATCTGATGAACTCAACAGTGATGATGATGAGGTGGGCATCTCCGATGAAGATGAAGAATATTACAGAAAACCTCAAGGCAAGCAAAAAAATAGGGGTGGCCATAGTGTAAAATCTACCAGAGAAGTTAGGTCTCTTTCTACATCTGGTCGACGAAAAAGGGGTAGAACATCATATGAAGAGGAAGAATCATCGGAACATGACACTGAAAATGAGAGCGATGAGGATTTTGGAAATAAACCTAGAAGAGTTGCAAATCTCCGTCTGAAAAATGGTGGTAGATCTTCTGCTGCAAGTGTATCTGGCAGGAATAATGAACTCCGAACTTCGAGTCGTCGGTCTGTTCGGAAAGTTTCATATGCGGAGAGTGAAGAAAGTGAAGAAATTGATGAAGGCAAGCAGAAGAAGAGCCAAAAGGTGTTATCATGGGTTCCATGCATTCGACATTTTTCTGTATATCTGTTGTTCACTTGTTTGAACTTCTCTGGTGAATGCATGTTATATCTTGAATCTTAATCTCTTTACCTTCTTACTGTAATTGTATTATGTGCTATCTATGTCAATGACCATTTTCACTGGACAATGCATGTGCCATTTGCTCTTCATACAAATTGCATGTGCCCAGTGAAACTGCTTCTTTGCGTTGCATCAAAAATCAAAAGTTCCTGGTGAAATTGCTAGTGCTTTGTGAATCTGGCGTTAAATATGTTTGCTAATTATTTCACATCAGTGAGTTTTTTCATGTCCTTGTTATTTTTTCTAGCCCTGATTGATAGTGTGTAACAATTGTTTCTTACAACAGGATGAAATTGAAGAGGAAGATTGTGACTCAATTGAGAAAGTTCTGTGGCATCAGCCAAAGGGCATGGCTGAAGAAGCTAGAAGGAATAACAAATCAGCTGATCCTATGTTGTTGAGTCATTTGTATGACTCTGTACCAGATTGGAATGAGATGGAGTTCTTAATAAAATGGAAAGGCCAGTCTCATTTGCATTGTCAATGGAAGTCATTTGTTGAGCTACAAAATGTATGCCTTTTCAGATATGCAGTGAATTAACGAATTCATGTTGCTGTAATTTCTTTTGATTGGCTACATATTCTGTTTCGATAGCATCATATTGAAGTGATTAATTTCTGTTTTATCTTGATTTTTCCATGCTTGAGCAGCTTAGTGGGTTTAAGAAGGTTTTGAATTACACCAAAAGGGTCATGGAGGATGTGAAGTATAGGAAGTCTGTATCCCGCGAGGAGGTGAGTTTTATACGCTATTCTCAAGAATCTTTGAGATATGTATTCTTAATCCTGTAGAAAGGACGTGGCCTGCATGGGCTAGTTTAGTTTCTGTGCTTGTGGTTGTTTAGTGTAAATATTTTAAAGCCAATTTAGATAATTATAGAATGGAGTTATATTAAGATTTGATTTGTAAATGACTTTTGCATGGTTCACTGCCTTTTAGCTAACATAAAATGAGAAGCTGACTTGTGAGAACATTTGAAATTTACTCATGGAGCCATGTGTGTTGCTGTTCTTTGTTTTTTTTTCAGTGTGGGGGGTGGGGGCACATTTTGCTCTTGCAGTTTTAAGGTTAAACTGTATAGGTGTTTCCTCTACACCACAAAAAAAAGGTTTTGTCTCGGGTCAAAGAGATCTAACTGGATCTGTAAATATTTGATTCCAATGGAAGCGATGTTATTCGTTACTGAGTTGTGTTTTATATTTTTTTTTTGGGGGGGGGGGGGGGGGGCGGATACATGGGTAAAAAAACTGTTGCTTTTTTTGCTGTTGACATTTATAGTTAGCTGCAGGTTATTCTTACAAATTATTTACAGCCCCCTCTGATAACCCCCTTTTCTGTTGTCCATATTAGATCGAGGTAAATGATGTGAGCAAGGAAATGGACTTGGACATTATCAAACAGAACAGTCAGGTTTGTTGTTTTTAGAGACCTCTGTCACCTCAATGCGCAGTTCTCACAGCTCTTGATGTTCATTTTGGTTGATGCATCCTCAGGTTGAGAGAATTATTGCTGACAGAATCAGCAAAGATGGTTATGGTAACGTGGTACCGGAGTATTTAGTTAAATGGAAAGGGCTATCTTATGCTGAAGCAACTTGGTATGCAGATTGTTTGTGCTCTTGTATCATTCTATTTGTTCTTTTGGCCCTGCCTATTGATTTGTTCATAGGCAATATTTCTTTTGGTCTGCTTGGAGATGAATGGTTGTATAGTTGCATGTATTTCTGTCTTTTCTCGTCGCTCTCTGCCTTGGATTGCTTGTTATTTGATGTATCTGCAGAACAAATTATGTTGTAATTTTAGCTGTATAAATTGCACTAGAAGCTCGAGGTCTTAGCGTGTCTCCTTCATGTTATCTCAGGGAGAAGGATGTTGATATTGCTTTTGGTCAAGATGCCATCGATGAGTACAAGGTAAGCAATTTGGTAGCATTTGACCTCCTATTCTGCAGCATTACTAATTAATTCATTCATTCATTTCCTTGAGTAATGCTGTATGTGTAGATATCATTAATATATTGAGTATATAATGTGAAACTAGTGATTTAACATATTGGATACCAGTTGTTTCTGGAGAAGTATATGAGAAACTTGAGCACACAGTAATTGCTGCTTTAGTTTAACTGATGAATGAGATTAGAATGCCACCAATTTTTTTATTATAGAAGAGATCATATTGGAAAGTTTGGTCTTTTCGTGATAGCATGTACAGTGCTTTTTATATTCTGATAAGTGACCTGTAAGATTGTCTTCCATATTGTGTTAAGTGAATGTGCCGTTTTCTCCTACTTACAAGGTCTTGGGAAATTCTATTCTGATAAGTGACCTGTAAGATTGTCTTCCATATTGTGTTAAGTGAATGGACCGTTTTCTCCTACTTACTAAGTCTTGGGAAATTCTTCATGGGCTAACCTTTGAGTTGAGTTTGACTGTCCATTTCTTTTCGTCGTATCCGAGACATACCTGTTCTTATTTCTGCGTTTTCCATTGTTGGACCTCCATGCTCAAGATATTCAGTCTTGGGGGCACGAGAGGGCCGAAGGGCTGTGTGTGCTAAAACGTTCACATTTGTTGTAGTCTCTTCGATCAGGCTCAAGGTCCATTTTCTTATCATGGCATTTGAGTCAAACCCATCCCTGTTTTTGGTTACCCAGTGTTGGCTCCCATGTCATACTTCCAGCCCATGGGCATGTGAGGGGGAGAGAAAGTGTTGACCGTGCCACATTGATTGAGGGAATGGTCCATTGTTTCCTTATGGTTATGGGCGATTATCACTTCATGAGGTTAGCCTTTGGGATTAGTTTCAGAAAACGTTTAATTTTTATGTTTTTAGGTCAAGGAAGGTTTATTTGCTATATTCTTTTGAATCATTGAGTCTTGACCTCCTGAGAACTTATATTTGGATCTTGTTTCCTTGATGTGATTAAGATTGTGGATTTGTGGTGTAGGAATATAATTTCTTTTGCATCCACCCTGATAGTATGGTACTTCAACGCTACTGTTCTTCCATTACATTTTCTTATTATTTGCCCAAAGCTGCAGCTCCTATTCATTTCCCTTTTCATACAAGTCAATTTAGTGGCTTCTTGTTTTATCTGCCCTTATCAATGGTCATTTATTTTCATTGTTACTTTGTATTCTTTTTAAATGTATTTGATCTAGTTTGTTTTTGGTCATAGTAAGATCTTCTTCTTCAAAGCTTTAACTTATGCAAATTGCAGGCTCGTGAGGCTGCCATTATGGTACAAGGGAAATCAGTGGATTTCCAGCGCAAAAAGAGCAGAGGTTCTAACTTCTTATCTTTTCCATCTGACCTCTTCCTCTTATTCTGTTATTAACATCTGCCCTATCCAATTTCAACTAGTCATTCCATATTTCTACATCCCTCTGTGTTGTCTCAAGTCTCAGATAAATTATTAAAGGGAAATTTGAAACAAGCCTCACCCATCTCATCTGTCTTCTTGACCATATTGTTTATTGGGTTCCTTCTTACTATCTGTCGAATATTGATGTCATTGTTAATTTAAAACTGATAACATATTAGGAAGTTTGAGGAAGCTTGAAGAGCAGCCGGAATGGCTGAAGGGTGGGAAACTTCGAGATTATCAGCTTGAAGGCTTAAATTTTCTGGTTAACAGGTAATGAATTTGGCTCTGCATTATGGTTGAATATGTAATTGAACCATGTTTACTTCCACTAGTTTTTGTCTCCTGATATGTCTTCTCGCAGCACAGTTGGAGGAATGATACTAATGTTATATTAGCTGATGAAATGGGCCTCGGCAAAACTGTTCAGTCAGTTTCAATGCTTGGTTTTCTACAGGTGCCGACTTCTCTATTTGCTTTATGCTCTGTTAAGTACTGATATTTTGTCTTCAGTAAACGGGATTGTTTTATTGTCCCTGCAGAATGCTCAGCAAATTCATGGACCATTTCTGGTTGTTGTCCCTCTATCAACTCTCTCCAATTGGGCAAAAGAATTTAGGAAATGGCTGCCTGATATGAACGTTATTGTCTATGTTGGAGCACGTGCTAGTCGTGAGGTATGTCTGGATTATACAGAGTTCATGCTGTATTTTGTTTGATTTGGTAATTATCTGTTTACTCAGTTATTAACTTTAATGACTCTAGGGAAATGATTTTCTTTATTCTTTTTCAGGAATGTTGTATGATGAAATTCAAGCACAATTGTGTGTGATTTTGCTACTAGTGTCTGTTCATCCTTATTTTACTTGTCCCTACTTATTTTACTTGTCCATTGTCAAAAAAACAACAACCTTATTTTACTTGTCCCTACATTCTTATATTACTTGGCATGCTGTCTGCATGTTGCAGATTTTTTTTTGGTTGGGTGTGATGTTTATGCCTACTGCAGAAGGATATGTATTTCTTTTCGATGTAATTTACTTGTCTGTACATTTTTTAAAGTAAAAACTTGCTCCCCCCTCCCCGATTCAAGCCAGACCATTTGAAAACGATGTGCTCGTGAGTCGTGAATATTGGTTGGTTTAGACCTGAGTTAATTAAAAAAGTATGTTAATTTCATAGCTGCTTTCGTTAACTTGTAGCCGAACTCCAATAATACCCGGCTGATTGACTTTACTGCTAATTATATTTCTCATTTAGAAAATCGACTCTCTTTGTACAAGATGCAGAAGTAGAAACCTTAAAACTATTGCGCCCGGACTTCCACCCATTCATTTTAGTATGTCTATCTGAATATGGCCATTTGTTGAATGTCTGACAGTTGATCATTATTGGTTTTGTTGCTAAGAATCGTATTTGACACACATGGCTTTATGAATTTATTGTTTGGTCAGTTCTTATCATGTTTCCCTTGGAATGCTGCTATACTTTAGTTTTTTTAAAGTTAGGCGGTAAAACCAAGTTCATTCTAGTTTCTACATGAACGGAAGTGCGAGTTGCTAGACCAGAATTCTTGTTGTTCTGCTCTGAAGCAAATACCAAATTTAGTTGAAATGGGATGAGGATTGCATTTCTAATAACGGTTTTTGAGGGAAGTGTTGGAATGAAGTTAGCAGCTTCAAAAAAAAAGGAGAAGGGAAGTGTTGGAATGGCATGTAATACAGTCATTGAGTTGCTGTTTTTGAATCATCAGCTTAGGCTGGTGGTTGTGTATATTTTGCATAACCTTTATTAGCTGTGAATTGCTCCATGTCTCTCTCCAAAAGCTATTGTCAGATATCTTGCTATACTGATATATAAACAGATAGTGCTGTTGACTTTTTCTCATCTCTTTGTATGCTGCAATTCGGGAGAATCGTTGTTCTTATATGGTTCTCCTGAGCATGCTTCTTATACTCAGTTACTTCTTAATTAAGTTGAATAGATGTGACTTTCTGCTGTTGCTCGTCTAGATCTTTCTTTACATGTTATTTTATTTGCCTGTGATCCCTGCAGGTCTGTCAACAATACGAATTCTACAATGATAATAAAGCTGGCAGAACTATCAAATTTGACGCACTGCTTACTACTTATGAGGTACTATTGAAGGACAAGGCAGTGCTTTCAAAAATAAGGTGGAACTACCTTATGGTTGATGAAGCGCATAGGTTAAAGAACAGCGAGGCTTCTCTTTATACAACCCTTTTGGTAGGATGACTTCTCCTGCTGAATTTCTTTCAATCATGTGTATGTCGCTGGCATTTCTGAGCACTCAGATATTTGCTCTCTATTTTTTTGGGGTTCCCTTTGTATCTTTAGGAGTTCAACACAAAAAACAAGTTGCTTATCACTGGTACTCCATTGCAGAACAGCGTTGAAGAACTATGGTAGGAGCTTTCTCTTCCTTTATTTGTTTTTCTGTATTTGATTCTACTTTGCTGTTCTACCGATTAATTTATTGTCTGTGGAATATAACTTTGTTTGTGAGCAGTATTTTCTAGTTATCTGTTTGGGATGGTAAATTAGAAACCTTAAGCAGATCATAACAAATTCTTCCGCACAATTACAAATGTAAAGTAACGTCTGTCTTTTCTTGCAACTGAGATTATAGCATATATAACAAGTTTGTCAGCACAATTAAACATGTAAAGTAATTGCTGTCTTTTCTTGCGGCTGAGATTATGTCTAGAAGTTCTTTATCTGCAAGAGTTTATTTGCCCCTGAATAACATTTGGTCACACTTCCTGTTAAATAGAAAAGAATTACATTTGGTCATCTGTATCTTTACTGATGTCCAATACTGCTGCTTTTTGACTGTCATTATTATTTGATCGGTTTGCGATAAGCAGAACCAGAAAGCAAGAGCTAGAAAGAATGTGACCAGAATAATGCAGGACAATCATGGAACTTGGAAAAAATGGTCTGGGAAGAGACCAAGTTGAAATGCTAGTTTATGTATTACCTAGATTGTTTCAGGAACTATACCTCTAATACTCATTGACCCAGCGGAACTTAGATGCTCTCCCTTGAACTGACCATGACTTGGAGTCTACCACCTATCTACACTAGCATTTAGTTACAGTTCATCTTTTTTTTTTTCAAAAGATAACTAACAAATCCAGGTGGGCTAGTGGCGCACAGCTCAAAACTCTGCGGATAGTGGGCCCAGCCTTCAACCCTTCTCCACTTAAATGCCAGGTTTCTGTATGTAGCAGGGTTTGAATCCGTGACGTGTGCCTGGCCACACATCACATACTATACTCTTACCGCTATGCCAACCACTGTTCTTCATCTTTTAGGCATAGTAGATTGTCAAAATCAGGGCATCGACTAAAAGAATTTACTTCTCCGGCAATGAATGCAAGGAGAAGAGAATGCAGGCCAAGTAGCCTCCTAAGAATGACTATGGTATTGCCTCTATGCAATGGATGTGTGTGACATCATAGATGAAATTGCAAATCAGAGTTTCTCAAGTTCTATTCTCAGAGAATGGTCAATTGTTTCTGCTTCAAGTATCTCCAAATCATTCTCTCAAATTCTTTAGCGCCTTGCTGTCTCACTAGATGCAGTGTGCTCTTGTATGCCCTTCTATAAATTAAGACGTATTTATAAGCATTTCTGGGGCAAAACCTTTTGTTTTTGACGACTTTTTAAATTTTATGATGACCAAGTGTCATTCTTCTCTATGTTGGTTGATGGAAGCCCAAACTTGCATTTTTTGGGTTGAGAAAGTCTTTTACCCTCTTCCCCATTTGTACAAGGAAATAATCATTTCTACTTTCTGTTTCCCTAAAAAAGGGATAGGGGGTGGGGGGGTGCAGGGGAATCCAGAGAAGCATTTTGTTGGCGTGCTTTAAAATTGAACACTTACTTGTACTCTCTATCAAGGGTAACCTCCTACTAGTCTTTTTTTTTGTTGTTTATTTTCGTATAGAACTGCATTCGATTCTTTTCTTGTATATCTGTATCACCTGTAACTTGGAGAGTGTCTTATTCCTGTTCGTTTGTTTAGCCTCTGCATACTGGTTAAAATAGAATCTCCATTTTTACCTCAAAAAGAAAAGAGTGAAACAATCTATCATTTTATAAAAGCTTTTGTGCACTCATATATGCCTTCTGTTGGTTAATATGTCTATTCATTCATGACCTTGGCAGGGCTTTACTCCACTTTCTTGATCCGGATAAGTTCAAGAACAAGGATGATTTTGTTCAGAATTATAAGAATCTTAGTTCGTTCAATGAAATGGAGGTATCTTTAGAAATGTTATTGTCCTGGTTGTCCTTTTTTCTGTATGCAATTTTGTCATAGTCTGGTGATCATTGCATGGGCGTACAATTTTAAGAGATTATTTTGTTGTATTGTAGCTTGCAAATCTTCACAAGGAATTGAGGCCTCATATTCTGCGGAGGATCATAAAAGATGTGGAGAAGTCACTTCCTCCAAAGATTGAACGAATTCTTAGGGTTGAGATGTCACCTCTTCAGAAGCAGTATTGCCCATTGACTTAGTTTACGCTTAACTTTAAATTGTTTGCAGCAACTGGTTTTCTTAACCATTTCCCATGTTATATTTGGTAGGTATTACAAATGGATCTTGGAAAGGAATTTTCAAGACTTGAATAAAGGTGTTCGTGGGAATCAGGTTGTCAAAGGACTCTTAAATCTTCTATTCCTTCATATGTATACAGTCACTTCCCTTGTTGTATTTTCTTAATTTTTCTTTAAAAGATTCTGAACGACTTACTTTGCCTGCCATTGTTTAAAATTGATCAGCGTGGTTTTACTTGCATAATGTGTAGATAAGCGGAAAGCTTTTATTTTCGAGTAGTTGTTGATGTGGTATCCAAACTCCAAATCTGTTTCTTTCTTTTTGTTAGGGAGAATAAATAATAGCATTACAATGTGGATTAAATTTAGTCTTCCCAAACTAGAGATCTTCATTTTTGATTTGGAGGAGCGATAGTATGGAATTTCTCCATAGACATGAATTTTCATGACCAAATATGACAGAAATAGGAAGAGAAGTTACGTGATCTCCAGTGAGTTCTACTTCTATGTATCAATAGTACCTTTTGTGATCTATGCATATTGCATACTAAAATAATTGTGTATCGTACAGATTATTTTCTTAATATGCAGCACAAAGAACTACTCTGTCCGTCCCATTTTATGTGTCGCCTTTTTATCGGGCACGGAGTTTAAGAAATAAGTGATGGTTTTGTAAAGTTTACAAAATCGCCCCTTGTAAAGTTGCTTTAATATTTACTGTAAATTCCCCTCTTAAAGTTGCTTTAATATTTACTTTTTAGTTGTGTTTTTTTATTAAGTGGGATCCAGTAAGTATAAAATGGGGATGATGTCATAAGTAGTTACCAAATTAGGAAAAGTGATATTCTTTTTGGGACGGACAAAAAAGAAAATGATGACACATAAAATGGGACGGAGGGAGTATTACTTAACTTAAGTTGGCCTTGTGAACTTTGTAGGTTGCATACTAAAATAATTGTTTACAGTACAGATTCTTTTCTTGATGTGCAACATAAATATGTTGGCCTTGTGAACTTTGTAGGTTTCACTTTTAAATATTGTGGTGGAGTTGAAGAAATGTTGCAATCACCCCTTCTTATTTGAAAGCGCGGACCATGGTTATGGTGGAGAAGCAAATTATTTTGGCAGCACAAAGTTGGAAAGAATTATACTTAGCAGTGGTAAGCTCGTTATACTTGACAAGCTGCTGGACAGATTGCATGAGACGAAGCATCGTGTGTTGATATTTTCTCAGGTTGGTAACTCCTTTTCCCTATGAGAAGGTTTAAAATATAAGGAGAGAACATTTATGTTACTACTCTTAGGGTGAAGCATAATTTAGCCGTTGGAACTGTTATAGAAGGCATCTTTTGAGGGTCACCCTTAGTCATGATGATTATCACCTGTGCTTTCAACTTTCTGAGCAAGTTCTGTCAATCTTCTGATTGCAGATGGTTAGGATGCTGGATATACTGGCAGAATATTTGTCTATCAAAGGATTCCAATATCAGCGGCTTGATGGTAGTACTAAGTCTGAGTTACGCCAGCAGGCTATGGACCACTTCAATGCACCTGGTAGTGAAGACTTCTGTTTTCTTCTCTCGACGCGAGCTGGTGGATTGGGTATAAATCTTGCAACAGCAGACACAGTTATCATATTTGATTCTGATTGGAACCCCCAAAATGACTTGCAGGTTAGGACGAACTTGTTGTCTAGTCTATTGAGTAAAGGTTTACTATGAGCCAAATCAAAAGCTGGATTTTGTGAAAAAATTGCCTTGTATAACATGCCCCGTTACGCTATATCATCTTTGTTTGTGCTAATCAGGCAATGAGTAGAGCTCACAGGATAGGACAGCAAGAAGTTGTCAACATCTACAGATTTGTTACAAGTAAAAGTGTGGAGGAAGATATCTTGGAACGTGCCAAGAAGAAGATGGTAAGACAAGATATGGATGCTTTTGAATGTTCGAATGCTAGTATTTGTTCGATGTGACGTAATATGTTGTTGAGAAATCAAGTGTGACTCGTCAAGTATCCAAACTTTTCCATTGTGTGTATTGGTGGCATGATGGTTTTAGCGGTCTTGATTTCCTTGCAGGTTCTTGACCATCTGGTGATTCAGAAGCTGAATGCAGAGGGTAAATTGGAGAAGAAAGAAGCTAAGAAAGGAAGTCTCTTTGATAAGGTAAGGAATAGTAGTGGTAGAGTCACCATATCTTATAGACTAGTGTTGATTTTTGTTTGTTATTATATAGATGGAACTCAAATGACACGAGGAAGATACTGGTAGAACATATTTGATCTTTTAGATAGTTTATATATTATTGTTTGCCTGATGTGGTTGTAGAATGAGCTCTCTGCAATCTTGAGGTTTGGGGCTGAGGAACTATTTAAGGAAGACAAAAATGATGAAGAGAGCAAGAAGAGGCTTCTCAGTATGGATATTGATGAAATTCTTGAACGTGCTGAAAAGGTTGAAGAGAAAGGGGCCGAGGCAGAGGAAGGAAAGGAGTTGCTGAGTGCTTTCAAGGCAAGTAGCAGTTTTCTTTCTGGCAGATATATTTTCTGTTCTTTTTTTCTTTTGGAAACTGGTGAAATTGTATTCCTCAACACTAAGGACATGCTGGAGACCTTCAAAAAATTGTGGATCAAATCATAACCCAAAATAGTAATTACAAAGATCTACTAACTGATCAGCTTCCTCTACACTCTTTACACCAAAATAAAAAGCTATTATGCAATTCCGTTTGATTTTCTGGATGGAAGTAAAACTATCTTCAAACCATCCATTGTTTCTTTCTCTCCACACTATCTACCATAGACAGTGTGGAACTAAATTCCACCAGTTCTTTTCAATCTTGCTTCCCCGTTTCTCGACTCTGGCTTTGTCCATTTGGGTTATGCGAGACTGAGAAATAGTGCCCATATCTGTGCTGTTACTTTGCAGTGTAAGTACAAATGACTGTTTGTTTCCACAGCCTCATTACAAGGAAACACTTGGATACTATCTGAAATTCTCTTCTTTTGCTGTTCTGATTCTCCTCTTTTGATTTCTTCGACTTGGTGGTACATCTTTTTCTTTTGCTTTTCCGTTCTCTCTTATCCCCATCTCTTCTTCCCACTAAATTTTATCTCTCTCAGATTTTGGAGGTTAGGCATGCTTGAAACTTCATTTTTTCCCTCTTTGTTCAGTGTATAACACGTGCTTTGCAATTTCTCTATGCAGGTTGCTAATTTCTGTGGTGCTGAAGATGATGCAACTTTTTGGAGTCGATGGATAAAGCCAGAAGCTGCTGCACATGCTGAAGTATATTATTCTACTTTAGTATGTCGGTATGCATTTTTCTAATGATTCCTATAATGATGAATATTTATTTTATGATATTTTCTATGATAGGACGCTTTGGCTCCTCGTGCTGCTCGAAATAAAAAGAGTTATGCAGAAGCTAGCCCTCTGGTGGCAACTAATAAAAGAAAGAAGGGTGTTGATGCTCAGGAAAGGTTCCCAAAGCGTCGCAAGGGAGATTTTAGCTGCACACTTCCGGCAATTGATGGTGCTTCCGCTCAAGTGAGAGGATGGTCTTATGGAAACTTGTCAAAGAGAGATGCCACACGTTTTTCTCGTGAGGTAAGGCTAATTAATTATGTACTTAAAGTTTATTTTGGCTTTGTTGTTCTACATATAAAATGTACTTGTTGGAGCGTACAGTTCCTTTGTTCCTTCAGTTGTGTGATGTTCTTTTCTTTGCGTCCATATGTGTGTTATTTGTGGTAACATCTTGTCTTTGATCAAATTATTTGATTGTGTACATATCAAAATAATTAATATGCCATTTTTCCCTCTAATTTTAGGTCAAGAAGTTTGGGAATGATAGCCAAATTGACTTAATGTCATCAGAGGTTGGTGGGGCAGTTGAAGCGGCGCCAACTGAAGCTCAAATTGAGCTTTTTGACTCATTAATTGATGGTTGTAGAGAAGCAGTTAAAGGTGAAGTTGTTGACCCAAAGGTCTGTATATTGGTTCATAGTGTACTTTTGAAGATTAGGCGATGGCGCACTTGAGCTGACATTTGTGTGTTTTCACCTTCAGGGGCCACTCTTAGATTTTTTTGGTGTTCCTGTGAAGGCTGATGAACTACTGGCCCGTGTCGAGGAACTTCAACTCCTAGCAAAGCGCATTTCTCGGTATGAGGATCCTGTATCGCAGTTCCATACTTTGGGTTATCTAAAACCTTCGACCTGGTCTAAAGGTTGTGGCTGGAACCCAAGTAAGTTGAAGCCCTTTTTTATTGTTCAACTCTTGTTCTTTCCATTTTCGTTCCCCTTTATGTTGTGGAGAATTTTCTGAGGTTGCCTTAACTCCTTAATTTGGTAGAGGATGATGCCAGACTTCTTCTCGGAATTCATTATCATGGATTTGGCAACTGGGAAAAGATACGGTTAGATCAAAAACTTGGCCTCACGAAGAAGATTGCTCCAGTGGAACTGCAACATCATGAGACTTTCTTGCCACGAGCTCCACAGTTGAAGGAGAGAGCTTCTCAACTTCTGCAGAAGGTATAGAATACTCTCTCTTGAGTCCCTATATTCAATAAAATTGTTTGTTACTTCCGTCTCCTTTATTATGTCTTCATTCTCCTTTATCCTTTTTGGTTTTCGTGTACTCATCTGCATTCAATTGCTGTCGAGAGCATTGTATTGTATGCTAGTGAGACAGACCAGACAAATAATATGTTTTGCTACCGTGATGAAGCACTTTCTTATTTAATCGAAAACAATATGATGACAAAAAGGGCATGATGATAAGTTATCAAATTACAATCTTAGAACTGAGATTGTACTTCATTTCTAGAAGGTGTCTTAAGTGCTGCAGGGAATGCATGATTTGGCAGACTTTGATGGGTCTAAGGGACTAATACATTTATCTGTTAATGCACTGCATCTTGAAATTCCAGTCCTTGTGTTCTTTTACTGGAAATAATAATGTATGTGGGGGTTTTGCTTCGTGTCAATGAATGTTTGGTAATACATTTGCTGTGTCCAAAATGCTATTGAAGAAATTCAACTCATATTAGAGAGTTGTCTTATTTAGACTGTTAATTTGATGCTTCTAGGTATAAGTCAGTGAAATCACTTGATCATACTTACAAGGGATCCCTCCACTCTCCCTATTTCATCGGTTAAGCAGAGTAATATTTTGTTGAGAACCATATTATGGTGTAGGTTCTCTTTTTTGGTAGATGGCTTGTATACGAGGTTCCCACAATTGTTAATAAAATATTTACCTAGTCGGGAAAAAATAGTTAACAAGTAATGACTCAGTAAAAGGATTGCCCATGAATTTTGTATTTTGTTTCTTAGGTCAGCAAAGCTTTTCTTTGTTTTTTTTTAAATAAAATGATGGTGTGTTTTATTGGTGTGAACAGAAAGAGCCAAGAAATCTGTCATGGAGAAGACTTTAAAACCTAAACGTGACCGTGTTACACCAAAAAGCAAGCAAAAGAACATATTTTTGCTCAACATTAGGAATTTTTACCCTAAAAGTGGGAAGGCAGGAGGATCTGCATGTTTCCTGTTCATTGTGTAATTAGGACTAAAAGGTGGAGGGGTTTCCAAGTCCCTCACTTTAGCTTTATTGATCCATTCAAAGTGTAACTGTTTGTTTACATACATTCCTTACCTCCTCAGTTGTATTTCTTTTATTTAGATAACCGAGAAAATTTCCCATGGGTCAGTGGTGCATAGTTCGAAAGTCGGTGTATAATGAGCCTACTCCTCTACCCTTCTTCACTGGAATACCAAGCTTCTGGTTGCGGCATCATATAAACCCATGACACACACATATCCGCACCTGATACGTTGCGCTCTTATCACTTAGACCGAAACCATGGTTCACCTCTTGGTGTACTAAACAACACAAAGGCGAAGGGGAATTCTTTTCTTGGACACAAAAAAGATTGACTTGCCCCATTTTCGCTTCCCCTTCTCTTGCCCTCAAGAAGGAAATAACGATGTCATATCAGTATATTCTGATCTCGTTGTGTGGGGAGTCATTGACATAAAATAGTGTACTCCATCTGTGAGGTGCTCATGCTGCTGCTTTATATCAGTCATGGCATGGTCTCTATCTTTACAATGGTCAACTGTACAAATATCTTGGACTTGTTCAACCATAAGGTCTTCAGGTGCTTCCTACTGACTTCCGTTACCTTCTTTCCCAGTAGTGCAGCGCATGCATACAGTTTCCTCTTATTGATATTCCTTTGTGTTTGTGGTTGTATTTCTCTTCCTCCTAGTTTGCAGATGTTCTTCCAGCTGTAGGATGTGGAAGTTCACTTATCTTTTTTTTATTATGTGTTGATTCTAAGTACTTCAGTTTTTCAGTTACTTGTATAACTTACCCACGTTAGTCTTGCCACACCAGGAAGTTGCAGCTGTTGGTGGGAAGAACACTAGTTTAAAAGTGGGCCGTAAGGCTTCCATTAAGCAGAAGGAAAGCCTTCCCAGCACCACAGCACCTCTGGGAAAGGGTAAACAAAGTAAATTAAGCTCATCTGGTTTAAATGCTAAAATGGGTAGAGGCAGAGCTGCAAAAGGTCAGAAGGCTGAACCGTTGGTTAAAGAGGAAGGTGAGATGTCAGACAATGAAGAAGTTTATGAGCAGTTTAAAGAGGTGAAGTGGATGGAATGGTGTGAAGATGTGATGGTGGACGAGGAAAAGACTCTTATGCGTCTTGAAAAATTGCAGAGTACTAGTGATGATCTCCCGAAGGACAAGGTTAATTTACTAAATTCAGCGCGCTCTCTTTATCTTTCTCCCACCCTCTATCTCTATTCTCCCAATGGGTCTGAATTTTTTTTATTGCTCCAGGTGATAGCCAAAATACGGAACTACTTGCAGCTTCTTGGTCGCCGAATTGATCAAATTGTTCTTGAATATTATCCTGAACCACATAGGCAAGAAAGTAAGCCTATTATGTTATCATTATTTGGCTTAAGCTAATAGTTTATAACGTACTGCCCTTCCTTGAGTCCCTCTCTACCTGACATGGAGCGTGTGGGTGCATGAGTGGGTGTGGAACTGGAGCTATGCCTTCTCTTTTAATTACTCTCCGAAATGCATTCAGTTAACTGGTTCATTTAAAATCTTGCTACAGGAATGACAGTCCGTTTATGGAATTATGTATCAACATTTTCAAATTTGACTGGCGAGAAGCTTCGTCAGATTTATTCTAAACTTAAACAGGAGAAACATGTAGAAGGAAGGGTAGGACCGTCACAATTTAATGGTTCCGCACCTGGGCATCCAATGCCTGGGTTTGTACCCCGAGGTGTTGATGTGGCCAGATCTGAAGTATGGAAACGAAGGAGAAGACCTGAAGCTGACGTTACTTCCCAAGTTCAGCCCCAATATCAAAGAATTTTGACTAATGGTACACGCCTTCCTGAACCGAACTTATCGTCAGGGATTCTTGGTGCAGCTCCTTTAGATAGCAAGCAGTTGGGTAATGTTAGGCCTTACAGAACACATCAGTCTGGCCTGCCCAAGAGACCAGGTTTCTCGTCCGGTCCCAGATAGCTCTTCTGCTGGACATAAGCTGCCATGGTGGTGGTACTTCTGCAGGGAAGCCATTCAATTTTGTCTCAGTGGCTTTTGCTGCTTTGGTCTATATTCTTTACCTGGAGCTGCTCTGGCCCATGCGAATACAAATTTTTGCCAATTCCTTGGCCACACATCTGCTATTCTGCAGCAACTGTAAACCAGATGACTGCATCAATTAGAATTCTGAAGCAGTGGACTGGAGGCCCTTTCCTAAATCCAGGAGATGAAGATTTGGATACATTCAAATTCCTAGGCACAAATTTCTTCCCGTTATAGATAAAATTCCAGTCTATTTTTTGCTTTGACGTATATAGTGGATAGTGAAAGAGCTTTTCCCTAGGTCATATGTGACATTACGTCACAGTCTGTATGTATTATGCTTTTCGCAAAGTGTACATTATCAAATTTTGCTTATTAAATAACTCACCATTATTCTTTACACCACCAATTCCACTTGACTAGTTCTCTCTTCTCTGTCAACTGGTTTTCTTGCATTTACTGGTTTCTTCGGGCACTATGCCGATGTGTTTTACCAGATTCAGAGTTCCCTTCCTATCTTGCACTACTGTAAGGTACAACTCACTTATATTTACTTTCACAAGAGCTCACATTCAAATTCTTTACTGTGTTTCGAGGGTCTGCTGTACCTTCCTTACGTTGCTATTGATTATTCTTTTAGTATGAACTCAGGACTGCTTTCATTATCGTGCTGATGGAGTCGTGAACAACTATCAACGACAGTCAGGTAATTTGATGCCATCATTGTTTTTTATTGGAGTGTTCGAATTTTGATGATCTATTCACATCTTGTAGCTATATGAAAAGGTGTACACCCTTCAGCTTGTTAGAATAAGGTCCATGTTGCTTAGGTTCTCCAAAATGTTGATGCACCCTTGTCGGATCCTATAAATATGCACTGCTTTTGGAGATTCCGACATACACTTTTCGGCATTTTAAAGAGTCTGAGCGGCATAGATTAAGGTAACAGAAGCAAATGCGTGTGGCTTCTTGCACTATTTCTCATGGTGGAAATGGTTTCTACATTTGTCATTTGCTGGAAATACAGTATTACATCTTCATGGAATGGGTTGCATTCGGCGAAATGCCAGTAGTACTATGGTTTGAATTTACGCGATATGTCGTCCTAGATATGTTGTTACACGACGTAGGACTAGAAATGATCACATCTAACAGATGGTGCATGTGACACTGCGTTGCTTGAAATGGTTTGTTTTGTCCTGTGCCGACCTCCAAATGCGATGTTATGATGAGTAAAAAAGGGCAGTCTAGTGCATTAAAGCTCTCGCTATGCACGGGTCTGGAGAAGGTCCGGGATGTTATGATGAGTGAATGTGATAAAAATAAGTAAGTGTACACAAAATTGCATAGAGAGGATTTGGAAAATAACTATATGAATACATTTACTTGAAAGGTCTATATTGGTCATACTCAATGGAGATATAGATTTGAATCATTAAGATATTGGCTTGTGAAGTGCATTTGTTATTTTCTAACAAAATCATTTTTAACACTTAATTGGTTCAATCATTGAGATCTTATACAAAATTTTAATGTCATTCAAGACTTCATTTAAAGATATTAGTAGCCAAAAACATAGTTACGTTATCACCTTTTGGTGAGTTTCGTATTGCAACTATTTATTGTTTTCTTTATTTATCTAAAATATTACTCCACTCTTTTTGTATTAAAGCACATCTCGATGCTGAGTTGGTCAAATATATGATCTCAATGGACAATAGGTGTGTGTATGCCGATTCAACAATGTATTTTAATACAAAAAGAGTGATATTAAAGAATGAAACTCGCAAAAAAGATGATAGTTTAGGTAGGTAAATAAAATAATGAATTGCGAGATCAGATTTTAATCCTATCCAATCGAGCTCAAGGATATTTAATTAACGCCTTAATAGAGAATCCAAAAAATCAAAAACCCCAAAAGGTAAAAAGTTAAAAATACAATTGGAAGTATAATTAACCGTTGTGATTCCCACTTTCCTCTGATCATGAATATTACAGAAACTTTAATGTACCAAACTATCGTTTATAATTAACAAAGTTGTAGTAGAATCGGAGTAGAGGTCTTTTTCCTTTTTCTCCACAAAAAAGGTTAGTTAATATTACACTATAATTAACTTTTACAGTTTGATCTTTCTTTAATTTAAAAATAACGTATCTGAAATTGAGTTATATTACAAGGGTATTGAGTTAATGCCTTAGTAAAAAATCCAAAATCAAAACCCTAAAAGGTAAAAAAAAATATAATTAAAAGTATAACTAACTCTAATGATTCGGTTCTTTCCTAAATTTCGCACATAACAGAATCTTTAGTACATCAAACCGCTATTTATAACTAACAAAGTTGTTGTAGAATAGGATTGGAGAGCTTTTTCCCTTTTCTCTCCCCCTCAAAAAAAATAAAAAAATAAAAAATTAGTTAACTTTATCCTATAATCAACTATTATAGGTTCATCTTTCTTTTAATTTGAAAATAATGTATCTGAAATTGAATCATATTATAAAATCAAAACCTCAAAAGGTAAAAAAGACAAAAATACAATTAGAAGTATAATTAACCCTTAGGGTTCGATTCTTTCCTAAATTTCATACATAACAGAATCATTAGTGCATCGAGCCGTCATTTATAATTAACAAAGTTATAATGGAATATAAGTGAAGATTTTTTTCCCTTTTCTTCACAAAAAATTTAGTTAACTTTATACTATAATTAACCCTTATAATTCAATTTTTTTCTTTGATTTAAAAATACGAAAAACTTATCTGAAACTGATTCATATTATAGGGATGTTTAATTAACCCTTTAATAGAAAATTTGAAAAACAAAAACCCTAAAAGTTTAAAAAAGAATAGTTAGAAGTATAATTAACCGTTATAATTTGATCTTTTTCTTTGATTTAAAAATACGAGAGACGTATCTAAAATTGATTCATATTAATATTATAAAAATATTTAACTAACCGTCTAATAGAAAATTTAGAAAACAAAAACCCCAAAAGATTAGAAATAAATAATTAGAAGTATAATTAACCCTTGTAATTATAACTACCCAACATAGTGAAGACTTTAGTATATCAGCCGTCATTTATATTTATAATTAATTTGAAAAACAAAAACCCTAAAAGGTTAAAAATGAATAGTTTGAAGTATAATAAACCCTTATAATTATAACTGCCAAATATAACAAAAACTTTAATACATCCACCATTATTTAATTTTATTTATCTATAATTAATAATAAAGTTGTAGTAGAATAGGAGTGGGACTCTTTTTCTTGTTTCCTCCAAAAAACTAAAATAAAAAAATAAAAAATAAAAATTTAGTTAACAAAACTGCCATTTATCTTACATTGTTATTCACGCTGCTACTGTTACTGCTGATTTCTTCTTCTTTCTTTTTGCTATGGTGAGTAGCCTAATTATGCTTTCCCCTTGTTATCAACTTTGATTTCACCTTTTTTTTATTTTGCTATATATTTTTTCTTTT